>NC_079212.1:33931810-34231810 GCF_029633865.1 Lampris incognitus
CAGTTCACTGCTAATTCACGTGAGCTGGAGGTGTAACGTTTAGAAATATCAACTTTCCAGTATTTATCGCTAACCAGCTCAGATCAATGACTCAAAACGAGACTAGACAGGCTTACACCTGAAATCTGTGATCCGTCAGTTTATGAGACCGTACGTTTAAACCCTTTCATACAGGATACGGCAGCCAGGTCAATACAGTTAAATTTAAGCATAAAATTAGAAATGGTTACGATAGGGCATTCTGTTGGAGATGATTAATTTTTGACATGGGTTTGGTGGATTAGCATGTGGGGGAAAGCCGGTACAGTGCATTTTAAGGGCAGGCAGTTACATCCATGCAGAATGGGAGCAGCTCACCAGTCCACAAACACCGAAACCCTCCATGCGCTTCCTCCGAAGAGGCAGAGCTTAAAAGCATTTCAAAAGCTTCTACCAGCAGACAACAGAAAATTAGCCCAAATATCAGCAACAAAGAGAAAGACCGAGCGAGCGAGAGAGAGAGAGAGAGAAAGAGAGTGAGAGAACAAGCACGGAAAAATTACATAGTGCTGAGAGTAGCTCTCCATCAAGCTTCACAGTGTTGCTATTTCCTGCCAGCTCTTTCCATCACTCGCTCCTTTCAGATTCAGCACCTGCAATTCAGGCTTCCTCCACACTGGGGGTGTGTGTGTGTGTGGGGGGGGGGGGCGTCCTTTGACCTTGTTCAGACTGCAGGCATATCGGATTTGTTTCGAAATCAGATCTTTAAGACAGACTGTATGCACTGTTATTTGCAAGTGATCAGATCGGATTTGTGTGTCCAGACATCACCGATCTATCTGCATGGGTTGCCGTGGTAACGACACTGGCGTGAGTAATTATGTCTGCTGCTGACGGGGTTTACCAACGCGGAAGCATGAGAAACGGAGATCTATCATCTCGCCGTCTAAACAATCACGCTGTCAACTGGTGGTGCAGAACTCCCCCGTAGCACCAGACAAACTCAGTGACGGAGGAGGCGGAGTACGCTGCTATGTACCGCTCTGATGCACTTCCGTCACTCTGGATGTGACATCGTCATCGTGTGTCGTATTGCGACTGACACAATAGACAGTGTGAAATCTGATTCGGGCGACCAGAGCGTCTGGACTGAGATGCATCTGTAGAAATCCGATTGGAATCGCATTTCAAACCATCTCCAAACGTGGCTTAGATGCAATTTGCAAAAATCGCATTTCATGTGGGTTTTTTTTGCTGTCCAGATTTTCTAAAAATCAATCTGGATATGCCAAAAAAAACGGATTTGGCCTGGCAGTCTGAACAAGGCCTTAATGCCTGGGTTCACCAGGGCTTAAGCCCCTAGGCCTCGGGCTCTACCCGAGGACCAGGGGCCTCATGAGATATGTTTTCCCAGGCTGATGTCGGAGTATTTTAAGCTGCTTGGTGATGCATCTTCATGCGTAAAAATGAACGTAACTGGGCCTGTTTACAAGGCGGGATGTTGGAGCATGTTAACACGCATGGCGATGCGCTTTTACACATAGAAAAAGGATTCTTTATGGGGGGGGGGGGCTCCAAAACGTTCATAGCCCCAGGAAAGTAATGTTAATGCGCCTCTGTGTGTGTGTGTGTGTGTGTGTGTGTGTGTGTGTGTGTGTGTGTGTGTGTGTGTGTGTGTGTGTGTGTGTGTGTGTGTGTTCATGTATATGTGTGTGAATGAGTGTCTTTGTATGAGCATGAAGTACATGCTGTGGAGCAGTAGGGCTGCAGTGCGGTCACTCTGTGGGCATTGTGAAGACAACTGTATGGCGCGTCTAAGGAATCTGAGTGATAAAGTACCAGTGTTGTCTTTATCTCTCCCTCTCTCTCTCTTTCTCTCTCACTCGCCCTTTTCTCCCCCTAGGCTTTCTTGTTCTCGCACCCTGCACCTCTGTCCATCTTTCACTAACCACCTCTCTCTTCCTCTCTCTCTATTGACTAACACCTTTTTACCTCCTCCTCTCTTCATATTATCTTCCCTCTCTGTCATTCTTTCTTTATGTCTTTTCTTTATACCCCTCACGTCTACCCCTGCCCACCGCTCATGGGAACTGGAGACACTCTTGTCTCCCAGACTGCTTCAGCAGCTCAGGAAACACAGCTCACACCCAGGCTTATTAAAACGTACCGCTAAACCAAAAATGAGAAGGAGCGCTAGAGGAAGAGAGAGAGAGAGAGAGAGAGAGAGAGGAGAGAGAGAGAGAGAGAGAGAGAGAGAAGAGAGAGAGAGAGAGAGAGAGAGAGAGAGAGAGAGAGAGAGAGAATAGAGAGAGAGAGAGAGAGAGAGAGAGAGAGAGGTTGCAGTGTCTCCCAACTGGCTCAACTCAAAGCTATTCTAAACACCAACAGGACCTAAAACTAAGCCAAGGCCTTAATCCCTTTAATGCGATGCTGACTGGGTGCACAGTAATTATGTGAAAGCTCGGTCTCCCACACTCTGTGCTGCAATGCTGTCCCGCCTGCATCCTGACCACTTTGTTGATGTCGAGTGTTCAAAGTTTTAAGACTGCCTTCCTAATGTTGAAACACGTTCTGCACAGCTCTCACCTTGTCGCAACCCTGGTCACCATTTGCAGAGCCCTACATCTACAATACCCCATACTTTAAACTGAGTCAAATGCAAACACTAATGCTAACCTCTAAATAACTAACCACTACCACGAAGCCACCATGCTTACCCACCACATAACTATAAAAAAGCAAATGCACACTGCGCCAGATAGAGACCCAGCTGATGAGGGGAATGAACTGAGGGGATTTGGAGCATCAGGCTCCGGCTGTTTGCCTTCTTTCCTTTTGTGCTCAAAATACGCAGCAAAAGTTGAAACTCATTCTTAAAACCCGTTATGTGGGAAAGTGTAAATGTCTGAACACTAGAGTTTGAAATTCTCAACCCGATCCCTGTCAGGCTCGACTCGATCGCCTCGGCTCAGGCTCAGATTTTTGATTATTCCAGCAGGTTTGAGAGGGTCGGGTCTCAAAATGAATTACGGACGCATTGGGTGCATTTACAGTTGTTCTTAGCCCTGTCCACTTGTGATCGTATCATCCAAGATGCATGTTAATGCCAGGTGTGAACAGCCTCTGGTTTCTCTCTCTCTCTCACACACACACACACACACACACACACACACACACACACACACACACACACACACACACACACACACACACAGACACACACACACACACATGTACACACGTGTAGGGCATTTCTAGCCGACATGAGTAGTCTGGAACAGACTATGGGTCTCTGACTGGTTGTTCAGACTGGGCCGGAGCCAGCAGAGGCAACTGAACGCTAGCATGTTAAACCGATTAATGGACTTAGCTACTCAGAACCTGAGGGTCAGGATGTAGGTAATGTAAATGCATATGTGTGTGTGTGTGTGTTTGTGTGTGTGTGTGTGTGAGAGAGAGAGAGGGAGGAGAGTTTTAGAGCGAAATGCTGATTACTGCAGGCTCTTTGAAGAGCTTTCCATGGTAATTTGTGTGTTTGCATGTGTGTGTGTGTGTGGGCATGTGTGTGTGTGTGTGTTCGGGAGGGGGGGGAACTGGGGGGAATAGCATGATCCTCCCACACACTACGTCCCCCTGGGGAAACTCCTCGTTGTCAGGTGAAAAGAAGCGGCTGGCAACTCCACACGTATCGGAGGAGGCATGTGGTAGTCTGCAGCCCTCCCCGGAGCGGAAGAGGGGGTGGAGCAGCGCCCGGTATGGCTCGGAAGAGATCAGTAATTGGCCAAGTACAATTGTGGAGGAAAAAAGGGGGGGGTGTTTCCTCTTAAGTTATAACCCCCCCCCCCATCTGAGAACATTTTTTTGTATGTTGCCAGGGAGTAAATTATTTCTGACTTTGTCCATTATTTGTGCGATCTTAAATTCTACCAGATCCAAGAACAGCACGTTAGTGTTCACGAGACCCTACATTATTTACCATCCTCATGGCTCTTTTTTGTACTATGCGTAATGAGTGTATGGTGCTTTTGTACGCGTTATCCCTCCCACACCTCCACACAGTAGTTCAGACACGGTAACACAAGGGAACACTACAGAGCGTATAACGCTTTAGGATCCAACATGTGCCTCGTTTCTCCCAGAACTGCAACGCTCCTTGCCAACTTTGCTCACATATATGTTACACGAGGTTTCCGGCAGAGTTTGTGGTCCAATATCTAATATTTTTAAACCATCAGAGTGAGGACATTTTTGCAATGCGAGGACATTTTGGTTGGTCCTGACTTCTTTAAGGGTCTATTTCAGGTTTAAGACTTGGATTGAGGGTTAAGGTTCGTTGGTTGAGGTTGAGCCTATGGAATGAATGTAGTCAATGAGGGGGTCATCAAAAAGTAGTATAAGAATGTGTGTGTGTGTGTGTGTGTGTGTGTGTGTGTGTGTGTGTGTGTGTGTGTGTGTGTGTGTGTGTGTGTGTGTGTGTGTGTGTGTGTGAATGAGCAAGACAGTGAACGAGTGAGTGAGTGAGAAAGAGAGAAGCCTTGAAATACCCAACGCGAGCATAATTCATCCAGACAGACAGCTAGCCTGAGACAGATAGATAAGACAGACAGACAGACAGACAGACAGACAGACAGACAGACAGACAGTTAGACAGACAGCCAGACAGATAGATAGATAGACAGACAGACAGACAGTTAGACAGACAGTTAGACAGACAGACAGATAGATAGATAGACAAACAGTGTATGTACATGCTGTCATGTGTGCTTAAGAGAGAGAATGAAAGAGAGAACAAAAAAGAGAACGATAAAAACAGATTTCTAAGATTCCTTTGAAGATTTGGCAGGGGAATTAAATGTACATATGCACATGTGCGTACGTGAGTGAGCGACAGAGAGAAACAGAGAGAGAGAGAGAGAGAGAGAGAGAGAGAGAGAGAGAGAGAGAGAGAGAGAGAGAGAGAGAGAGAGAGAGAGAGAGAGAGAGAGAGAGAGAGAGAGAGAGAGAGAGAGAGAGAGAGAGAGAGAGAGAGAGAGAGAGAGAGAGTGCAAGGCAGGGCGATCAAGGCCCCTATTTCTAGACAGGGGCCCAATTAATATGCTGCCTCAGATGTGTGGCATATCAAGAAAAAGATCAGGGAGAATTTTAGAAAAGAAACAAGACTCAGACAGGAGGGAGATGAAGTGTGGAAAGAGAGAAATATGAAATATGAAATGAGAAAGGCATGAGAACGCTAAAGAGACATACAGGACATTGAAATAAGCGAGAGAGAGGAAGATGGAGAGTGGCAGGGAGGACATGAACCAGAGAGACCACACCAAGATTTGCTTGTAGTTCTCTTGATTCCTGTCGGCATAAAATGATTACTGCAGGTTGTGTGTGACTGCTGGTCAGACTAACCAAACAGATTTAAGATGGCACTTTGGGCTGTGGCAACTTGTGACGGGCATTTGACCTTCTTTTGACATTTTATAGACTAAACGATTCACCGATTATTCGAAAGCATAAACTGTTAGTGTCAGCATTAAAAATATTACAGCCAGCCGAGGATAAAAGAAGTGCGTAGGTCCAATGAATACTGTGAATGAAGGCTAGTGGTCTACATATTCTGTTTCTCCCATACGTTCTGACAGTGCTGTAAAAAAAACATGAAGTATTTCTGGGCTCTGAACAGCTCTGAGACCTTTCAGTATGTGGTAAGCTACTTCCCTTTAATGATGACATTTCCTGCCCGATCAGCACATACTATGTGAGGAGGAGTGCTGCGTGCAGGGAAACTGCAGCCCATAAACACCACCGCCCAGCGTGTACTAAGGTGTGCTAACACCTTGTTATTATGGGAAGCTGGATGTGGGTATGCGTCCTGGTCACTGCACTAGCGCCTCCTCTGGTCGGTCAGGGCGCCTGTTCGGAGGGGAAGGGGAACTGGGGGAAATAGCATGATCCTCCCACGTGCTACGCCCCCTGTCGAAACTCCTCACTGTCAGGTGAAAAGAAGCGGCTGGTGACTCCACCTGTATTGGAGGAGACGTGTGGTAGTATGCAGCCCTCTCTGGATCGGCAGAGGGGGTGGAGCAGTGACCGGGACAGCTCGGAAGAGTGGGGTAATTTGGCAAGTACAATTGGGGCGAGAAAGGGGGAAAAATCCAAAAAGTACACTGAGAGAGCCATGAAACCAGGGTCAAATTCCATGTGTGTGCAAACCTACATGGACAATGAGCACGATTCTTCTGATTCTGATTCAGATGTGTTCAGTCCACGTCTCTGTCACCTCAGTGCTTCTGAGTTGTGGTCCAGTTTTCAAGTTTTAAAGGTTGTGGGATTCGATAGTTTACTGTGATATACGTATGCTGCTAGCAGTTTCTCTCGGTTTGATCTGCGGAGACATTAAGAGAGAACATCTGCACAAATACATTTACCATGACAGCGACAGACGCACAAATCTTACTAATGTGTTCTCTGCAAGTCAGCCGGGATGACAGCATCAGCTAAATGTATGAAATGCAAAATGTACAAACAAGATTTAAACCCGCTCGCTCCCTTTCACCCTCATCTCGACCCACGTCTCAGTAAGGAAATGTACATTTACCGTGGATTCACCAGCTCTCTACCATGTGAAAAGTTACACCAGACCCAATAAGTTTATACACTTTATATTCTACATGAAAAACATGTTTTTATTTGTCTTTTTTCCCAGAAGTAGAGGTCAGAAGTAGAGGGCCAGTTTGTATAAACTGGTAAACTGGGCTTGTTATTGTTTGAAGTTAAGTCAGGAATGTAACCCAGAAGAATGAGTAACAGGCAGAGAGGAACAAGAAAAAGGGAGAAGGTCAAATGTGTCGTGTTTGGGAAGAAAACACCCATCCAGACTCTGTCAGCTAAACATCAATACTGGCACGACCTACTTTACTGCTCTGACTGTGTGTGTGTGTGTGTGTGTGTGTGTGTGTGTGTGTGAGAGAGTGTGTGTGTGTGTGTGTGTTTGTAGTGGGTGTGTATGTGTACGGAGGTGTGTTTGTAATTTGTGTATGTGTATGGTAGTGTGTCCGCTCTGCTAACATTCACAAAGCAACTATTATCTTTGGTATGTGTGCTTATGCATTATTCTATGTGCATTGCATCCCTTGTTGAATTTGTGTGTGTGTGTGTGTGTGTGTGTGTGTGTGTGTGTGTGTGTGTGTGTGTGTGTGTGTGTGTGTGTGTGTATGTGTGAGGGAGAGAGACAAAGAAAGGACTTGAGCTACTTGACTGATGACAATAAAGTTGATCTTGCTCTTCTTCTCTGGTAATGCGTCTGTGTTTGGGTTAGTGTGTGTTTGCGTACACACGTTAACCTCCAGCAACCCTTTTGAGGGTGTCATGAGTTCACCAAGCTAATCTGTTGGTTTATCTCCCTCGCTCCCTCTCTCTCTCGTCTGTGTATGTGTTTGTGTATGAAGACCTCTGCATAAGTTCATAGCCCCAGATCCCAATCTGTCAATCATTGCAGACGTCCCTCCCTCCATCCCCAGGCACCTTTACGCTACTTTTATGTCTCTACCAGTGAAAAGCCCTTTCAGAGTCCCCTGACCTTTACCCCCGTCTCATCCTGACCGCACCACTAAACAGAAAGGTGCAAATACTTAACCAGAGATGAAGATGCATTACTCATTTTGGCGAGCTTTGCTAATTCATTTTCTAAGCTTTCTATTGTTTTCATTTGTTCTTAACTACAAAATACCAAGAACAGAAACTGGTTAATCACCATCAACCACCTAAAACAAAGTGCTGGCAGACATAATCCGTGGCAACTGTATTTCTATTCTTCCAGCCGCTTCAGTAGGAAAACACTCAAGCTCTATTCTACTCCTCTACTACTACTACTACTAACAATGGTTATCTTGATGGAGGCGATGATGGGGAGTGCATTGAAGGCAGAAGAAGTACAAGAAACAGAGTGACAAATACAGCAAGAGCAAGAAAAGAGCAGGGTGATGAAAGTGATGATGTTGTCTTGGATGATGATAATGGTGATGATGATGTTCAGCACTGCCATATCATTACCGCAAATTGGAAGAGCTGTTTTTTTTTTAATAAAGAGACTGTTCTCAGAAACTCCAATTACTCTCAGCCTACATCTCCAAAACACCCATACAAAAAAAAAAAACAGTTTTCTCCCAGCTTAGTCTCACGATTTCAAGTAAAACTTCCTGGATATTTAAAATAAGCTAGGAGATGTCGTATGGGCTTTGCCGTGAATGCAGTGAGCGCTCACTGAGATTTTTGCTCCTGTCTAGTCCAAGCCTTACAGCTGAAACCACCTTAAGCAGCAAGATTTTAACCAATGCAGTGAGGTCGTGTCTGCATAGTGCCAGATACGCCATCGTGCCTGCAATGGGTAGCCATTAATTTGAACGGAGCAATTGGGTGTGGAAGAGGCTCAGTCTACCCGCTGAGACTGCAGCTTTTGAAAGAGAAAAAAGAAAAGCGACACAGTGCTATATCATGTTGTGCTATATCAGGAGATGGACAGAGAATTCCTCTCATGCCTCAAAGCCTCAAAGGACTGAGCCGTGTGATGTGCCGGGCCGTGGACAGCAGCAGGCCTCCGGGGAGCTTTGTGTTTGACACTGGATCAGAGGTTTAAAACTCTGGGTAATCGCTGATGTGACTGCAATTTAAAGCTGGCGGAAAGTGGGGATACTCTTTCACAGGCGAATCCAAAGCCTCGGATCTGTGACAATTAAAGCGCAGATGGACTTTAAATCTATTTTGGGCACTCAGACTTTTGTTTTTTTTTGTTTTTTTTCCAGTAACCTCTAGGAGCTAGTTGCTGTCAAGTGACAAGGTCAAAACTTGAACTCGTGAGTGTGGATTTAATGGTTGCCTTGCAACTGGTTTCTTGAGCATTCTGACAGGGAAAGTTTGTCCTTTAACTTTTGTGGTTTTAATTAGCACTTATTTTAATTTGGCTAGACTCTTTATCCTGCTGCACTAAACTTTTATATGTGAGCTCTATACATTTAGCATGTTAGACAGCATAGCAGCATGTTAGACAGACAGACAGACAGATAGATAGACAGACAGACAGATAGACACAGACAGAGATAGAGAGATAGATAGATAGATACACTGCTCAAAAAATAAAGGGAACACCTAAAAACACAATATAGACCTCGATGAATTAAATATTTCAGCTGAAAATCTTTATTTATTAGACAGAGGAATGTGTTTAGAGCAAAATAACCTAAGAATGATCAATGGAAATCAAAATCATTAGCCCATTAAGGTCTGGATTCAGAATCATACTCAAAATCAAAGTGGAAAATGAGAACATAGGCTGATCCAACTTCTGTGGAAATTCTTCAAGACGATTCAAAATTAGGCTCAGTAGTGTGTGTGGCCTCCACGTGCCTGTATGCACTCCCTACAACGTCTGGGCATGCTCCTGATGAGACGACGGATGGTCTCCTGAAGGATCTCCTCCCAGACCTGGATCAGGGCATCGGTCAACTCCTGGACAGTCTGTGGTGCGACATCGCGTTGGCGGATGGTACGACACATGATGTCCCAGAGGTGCTCGATTGGATTCAGGTCTGGGGAACGTGCAGGCCAGTCCATAGCATCAATGCCCTCGACATACAGGAACTGCTGACACACTCTGGCCACATGAGGACGAGCATTGTCATGCGTGAGCAGGAACCCAGGGCCCACTGCACCAGCATATGGTCTGACAATGGGTCTGAGGATCTCATCCCGGTACCTAATGGCAGTCATGGTACCTCTGGCTAGCACGTAGAGGTCTGTGCGGCCCTCCAAGGATATGCCTCCCCAGACCATCACTGACCCACCGCCAAACCGGTCATGCTGGAGGATGTTGCAGGCAGCAGAACGTTCTCCACAGCGTCTCCAGACTCTCTCACGTCTGTCACATGTGTTCAGTGTGAACCTGCTCTCATCTGTGAAGAGCACAGGGCGCCAATGGCGAATCTGCCAACCAAGATGTTCTCTGGCAAAGGTCAATCGGGCTGCACGGTGTTGGGCTGTGAGCACAGGCCCCAATTGTGGACGTCGGGCCCTCATACCATCCTCATGCATTCTGTTTCTCACTGTTTGAGCAGAAACCTGCACATTAGTGGCCTGTTGAAGGTCGTTTTGTAGGGCTCCGGCAGTGCTCCTCCTGTTCCTCCTTGCACAAAGGACCAGATAGCGGTCCTGCTGCGGGGTTGTTGTCCTCCTGCGGCCCCCTCCACGTCTCCTGGTGTACTGGCCTGTCTCCTGGTACCTCCTCCATGCTCTGGACACTGTGCTGGGAGACACATCAAATCTTCTTGCCACAGCACGCATTGATGTGCCGTCCTGGATGAGCTGCACTACCTGAGCAACTTCTGTAGGTTGCAGATACCGCCTCATGCCACCTCTAGTGGTGAGGGCACTAGCAAAATGAAAAACTAACCAAAGATCGGCCAGAAAAGATGAGGACAGGCAAATGGTCTGTGGCCACCACCTGCAAATCCATTCCTTTTATAGGGGTTGTCTTGCAAATTGTCTAATTTCCACCTGGTGGAAATTAGACAATTTACCAATGGGTGAAATTGATTCACAAATCAGTTTTGCTTCCTAACTGGACAGGTTGATATCTCAAAAGTGTGATTGACTTGGAGCTACATGTCATTGCTTATGTGTTCCCTTTATTTTTTTGAGCAGTGTAGATAGATAGATAGATAGATAGATAGATAGATAGATAGATAGATAGATAGATAGATAGATAGATAGATAGATAGATAGATAGATAGATAGATAGATAGATAGATAGATAGATAGATAGATAGATAGATAGATAGATAGATAGATAGATAGATAGATAGATAGATAGATAGATAGATAGATAGATAGATAGATAGATAGATAGATAGATACAAGAGCACATGAACACATACAAAGAAGCATATACACACACACACAGAGGTTTTGGCATAATTTGAGGTTTAGTTTAAAGGGCAATTACTCAACAAAAACCACAGACACACTGTCAGTTAATGAGTCACTATTCTGCTTTACAAGGCTGTGTGTGGGTGTGGGTGTCTGTGTCTGTGTGTATGCATGTACTATGTGTGTGCGAGAGTGTATGTGTATGTGTGAGTGTGTGGTAATATCTTCACTCCAGATGTTTTGTGGGCCACTGTTTCCATTAACTCTCTCTGTGTAAGTGCGACGTTGGTTCTGCAGCCGTCGTAGACGTGTGCCTGTGTCATAGTACTGTGGTTGTGTGTATGTGCGTCATAACTTAGTTGTAGTGTGGTATATGTGTTGCTTCATGCTAAGCCACTGCCATATGTTCAGAGTTTAAAAAAAAAGAGGGGGAAAAGGAGGACTTTACAAGTTGGGGCCAATTTACTGTAAAGAGCATCACTAGCTGATTTTTTCCATAGATCTTCCTGCATAACAGTACACTTAGGAAATACTGAGGAAACACCAGCCATGACAAACCACTGGCTCATCAGACAGCACCATCTGATCATCCCTCCTTCAGTCCAACAGAGGTGATGTTGGTTTTAGGATTTATGCTTTGCCTGATGGCCTAATGAGCGATTACAAAATGTTTCTTTTGATAACAGTGCTTGTTCAACTGCTTTAATTACAATTTTACTCACGTCTCTTTTCAGGTTTTTTCTATGTTGTTTTTTTTTCCATCCTTTATTAGTGCATTTTATTCTTCTCTATTTTGCAAAGCACATTATGAGGCTTTCAGTGTTAAATGTACAGAGTCTGAATCGAGCATGCCTTGACTTGACCACTATTGAAACCAGCAGCTCAATACCATTATGCTCATTATATACTAGGAGGGTAAACTACCATTTTGCACCAAAAAAAAAGCCCTGTGTGAAGGGTTACCAATGCAATGGTAAGTCTCTGGAGCCCAGCTCCAATTGTGTCTTGGTCTAAGCAAACCCTATTAAGGTCTTAATAAACTAGGGCATCGTTTCTTAAACAAAAGCTTAGGACCCAATATAGGTCATGGGCATCTCTAGCTAACCCAATGAACGGCTGCAATATGTTAATTAACCTGGGTCTCTGGACCAGTGACTAGTCCTCTAGGTCTACAATTAGTACATTTGAGTGGGGATTTGACAAGACAAGCGTTAGTTGAGGAAGCCATACTATATATTATATAAATAAATAATAATAATTTAAAAAATTTATATATATATATATATATATATACATACACACATAAAATTCAGTTAGTCAAGTAAATTTTCTATGAGACAGTACAAGCCTGTTTCATGCTATAAGCAATCATCAGCTGTCAATGATGATTGCTTATAGCATGTTTTAACTAACTTGGATCTCGAGATGAGACTCAACTGGCTTCCAGTTAGGGTTGACTGACAACGGGGCAAAAAATAACATGCAATATTTATTTTTTTGCTTTAAGTATTGCAATACTAAGAGTAAAAAGGAGTCACATAACGTCACTAGATATGTACGGCTTTGAACCTTTTAACATCAAACTAGCAGCGATGCAGGTGATTCTGGAGAAGGAAACAGGGAAATTCTATACAAGAATTCATTAAATCATGCCATATTAAATATTTGTCAGATGTGCTAGAATATTCTTCTCCAAGAGTACTGTCCATAAAAAAGCAGAACTTGCTGCATGTCGTTCTCCATCTCCGTCATGCAATAAGAGTTTTATCTCAATGTGGCTGGTGGTCCTTATTGGCCTCACGTGCCATCCTTTCGGTGACTGCTGCCCACTAAATTACGCCTGTTCAGAAACGATGCGTTTTTTCTAGCTCTACGTTACGGTTTTAGGAGAGGAATCACGTGATTGAGCCGCAGGAGTCGGTGCGTTCACTCTGAAAGCTGCACAAGCAGTGCGTGTGGAAGGTGCAGAGCCTGCCTCCATCTTTTCCTGTCTAAATCTACACAGCTCTCTGCTTATTTCGTCCACTGACCTTGGGGGACCCTTGGGCTCCCAGTAGCGGCAGAACAAGTGCAGTCCGTCCGCGTTGACGATGTGCTGGAGGTCGGCGTAGGGGACACCTTGCGGGCTCCTCCGCTGGGCTCCCGGCTCCGGCATGGGGCCGCTGGTGGACTCGGGAGGAGAGCCGTCAAACAGCCGCCCTGCAACATAGACACGCAGCGCCGACAACAAATCGCTGCTGTAGAGATAAGAGAAGCCGGCGACGACCAAGCAGGTGGCGGTCACGGCGTTCATGTTTTCACGGTCACTTCTTTCACGGAAATGACAACGGGCCTGTGGCGGTGTCTGGATCAGCGACGGGCAGATCCGATCCCATCTATAGCACGGCGCCAGGCAATGTTGACAGAAGCCCAGACCTTAGGTTACGTCACGCAGCCATATTATAACTGACGGTGTGCAACACTCTCCTGCGGCTCCCCCCCTCTCTCTCTCTGTCTGTCTTTCTCTCACTTTCAGTCTCCTGCTTTCTCTCTTTCAACACCAGCAGCGCATACGCACACGCGTGCTCTCTCTCTCTCGCGCCCGCTCTCTCTTTCACACGCTCTCTCTTTCCTTCTCTTTCACACACACACACACACACACACACACACACACACACACACACACACACAACACACACACACACACACACACACACACACACACACACACACACACACACACTGGAAACTCAACTGCTGAGCTGGTGGTTCAACCAGATAAGGAAATATTATGCGTGTTTTCATGTCTTTCCTTTCCTTTTGTCTCTACCCTATCT
The DNA here is from genome assembly GCF_029633865.1 of Lampris incognitus. NCBI lineage: Eukaryota > Metazoa > Chordata > Actinopteri > Lampriformes > Lampridae > Lampris > Lampris incognitus. The sequence goes on from NC_079212.1 coordinate 33,945,514, forward strand.
TACACACACATACGCGCGCGCGCGCTCTCTCGCTCACACACACACACACACACACACACCTCCCCCTTCGCTCGTTGCTACCACGCATTACAGATGACTCTTCTGGCAGGGACTCAAAGCAAGTGCATAATGAAACGGTACGGGCGATATTTCATGAGGGCGCGAGAAGAGTGTGTGCACCGCCAACCAGTTCGACTGCAGCAAAAATAGACCCAGAGGGAAACCTTTTCCCGAGGTGTGAGTGTCTCGTTTCAGGTTCAGTTCAACTCCAGACCTACTATATTCAACGAGATCGTCACCCGGTAGCCTATAACCCCATCGACTGCGGCCAATTCTGCTTCCATGCGCAACACAGGCCAGATGAAAAAGATCATAAAAATACTCAACACAGAAAGCCGTACTAACTACCCCAGATATCATCTCTTACGATATGGTAAGTCAACTGGGTGGTTATTGGGAGGCGTTATTGAAAACAAATACATGGCATTATCTTAATGAATTACCGTCTTATTTTCCTGCCCATCATTCTCAACATTTAAAAAGCATTTTGCGTTATCGCCACCTCTCACTGAGCGCGCTACCCTTTCACTAAAACGCGCTCCCCGGATCGCACCTCTGCGGACAATCCGCAGGCGAGCACGCCGGGACAGAACCACCAGAGTACTATCCAGTGACTACACTGTCAAGAGGTCTACAGTTTTCTTCTTTCGACAAAGTACAACTTATGTATTTGAGCCATAATGTCGTGGCCTTAATGCCTACTGAAGGTAATATGAAACACAGGTAATATATGTAGCCTACCACTCTATGGGCTTAATTCAATGAGGATGGAGGAAAGTTTTACGCACCAACCTGCAACAAAAAAGCGCCCGTAAAGTTTCCAAGTCTTCAAGGACTCTCTCTCTCTCTCTCTCTCTCTCTCTCTCTCTCTCTCTCTCTCTCTCTCTCTCTCTCTCTCTCTCTCTCTCACTCCGGTTTGGTTTGTTGTGTATCTCCGTCTGCGCTCTCTTTCTTTTCCCCCCAGTCCGGCAGATGATGCGCCGCGCACCGCCCGGAGAGGGAGAAGGATGTGGTCAGAGGCGTTCGGGGGAAACACCAAGTATACGCTGATACTAATACCGTCACATATTACACATACTCCACTGGAGGCGGATCTGCTCCGAAGTCCAGCCCTTTTCTCGTCCCGTTCCCCGTTCTGCCTCTCTGGTGGTGCCCCCTCCCTTTCTTGAAGCCCCCCCATCTCTCTCTCTCTCTCTCTCTCTCTCTCTCTCTCTCTCTCTCTCTCTCTCTCTCTCTCTCTCTCTCTCTCTCTCTCTCTCTCTCTCTCTCTCTCTCTCTCTCTCTCTCTCTCTCACCTCATAGAAACCCTCAGCATGTGTTCTGCATTATGAGTAAATTATCACTGATGAACGGAATAATATCAAATCCATAAATTGGAAATCGATTTTTTATTACGATAAAAGATGATTCAGAGTGTCCTTGGCTTAAGCACGCATTTATCTCAACACACCCGGTTTGGGTTACTCATGATTGTTATTGCCAAATGTGCATTATTTCTTTCCCTTTTTGTCTTCAAACAAACAACACACATGCCAGTGAGAGAGGGAGGAAAGACAGAGAGGAGATGAGTATAGGTGATTCATGTATCAGCTAAAAACCCCACCTGACTTGATATGAAAACATCTTTGTGTTTGTGTTTATAGATGTGTGTGTGTGTGTGTGTGTGTGAGTGTGTGAGTGTGTGTGTGGGTGTGTACGTGCGCAAGTGAATGTGTGTAAATGTGAATGTACTGTATGTGTGGATAAGTGTGCGTTAACATGTATAACACTTTATTTTAGGGGGTGGGATGGGGTCGGAAAATTATCTAGTAATTTCCTAGAAATACGGTGGTAATTACCATGTAATTTCTTAGAAATAAGGTTGAAATTACCTTGTAATTTGGGTTAGGGCTAGCTGTAAAATTACCTGTAAAAACCACCGCCTTATTACTAGCAAATTAATTGCAACCTTATTCTTTAGGAGACAGTACAAGCCTGTTTCTTGCCATAAGCAATCAGCTGTCAATTGAGTGACAGCTGAGGATTGCTTATGGCAAGAATTTACTTGACTTACTGGATTCTGTGTGTGTGTGTGTGTGTGTGTGTGTGTGTGTGTGTTGTCCTCCTGCCATCTGGTTGCCAATGACAGTGCATGACTCTCACTACCCCCTTACACTGTGTGTGAGGTCACACAGGGTGATAAGTACTGTGTGTTTGTATTTCATGCGCACAATATATCAGATATTTCTCTGGGTTTATTGTACTCTGTATTAAATGGCAGGTGCATAATTGCAGTATGGCGCCCTCTGTTGTAAAACTGTCACCTCACTGTTTGAGAAGGGATTTACTGAGCAAAAGTAATGGTTCAGTTTTGTTTAAGGCCAATTACAGACTGACGATTTTCTGGAGTATTGACACCTGGACAAACGTAAGTGACAGCCAAATATTTTATAAATATCCATCCACCCATCCATCCATCCAACCATTATCCAAACCGCTTATCCTGTCGCGGGGATGCTGGAGCCTATCCCAGCAGTCATTGGGCGTCAGGTGGGGAGACAGGCCATCACAGGGCCCCCCCCATCACCCCCCCCCCACACACACACACACACACCTAGGGACAATGTGGTATGGCCGATTCGGTTGACTTACATGTCTTTGTACTGTGGGAGGAAACCGGAGCACCCGGAGGAAACCCACGCAGACACGGGGGAACATGCAAGCTCCACACAGAGGACGGTCTGGGATGACCCCCAAAGTTGGACTACCCTGGGGCTTGAACCCAGGACCTTGGGTCACCACAGTGGATCATCCGTTTCCATCTCTTCCTGTCCTCTGCCTCTGCCTCTCTCACACCAGCCACCTGCATGTCCTCTCTCACCACATCCATAAACCTGCTCTTTGGCTTTCCTCTTTTCCTCTTTCCTGGCAGCTCCATATTCAGCATCCTTCTCCCAATATACCCAGCATCTCTCCTCCACACATGTCCAAACCATCTTAATCTTGCCTCTCTTGCTTTGTCTCCAAACCGTCCAACCTGAGCTGTCCCTCTAATATAATCATTCATAATCCTGTCCTTCTTCATCACTCTCAATGAAATTCTTAACATCTTCAACTCTGCCACCTCCAGCTCCGCCTCCTGTCTTTTCATCGCTGCCACTGTCTCCAAACCATATAACATAGCTGGTCTCACTACCATCTTGTAAACCTTCCCTTTAACTCTTGCTGGTACCCTTCTGTCGCAAATCACTCCTGACACTCGTCTCCACCCACTCCACCCTGCCTGCACTCTTCTTAACCTCTCTTCTGCATGCCCCATTACTTTAAACTAAAGTATTTAAACTTTAGTTTAAATACCTCCATTCGTCACCTCCACTCCTTGCATCCTCACCATTCCACTGTCCTCCCTCTCGTTCACGCATAGGTATTCCGTCTTGCTCCTACTGACTTTCATTCCTCTTCTCTCCAGTGCATACCTCCACCTCTCCAGGCTCTCCTCAACCTGCACCCTACTCTCGCTACAGATCAGAACATCATCCGTGAACATCATAGTCCATGGAGACTCCTGCCTGATCTCGTCCATCAATCTGTCCATCACCATTGCAAACAAGAAAGGGCTCAGATCCTTGATGTAATCCCTCAGAGCCGATCCGTGATGTAATCCCACCTCCACCTTGAACCCATCTGTCATTCCAACTGCACACCTCACCACTGTCACACTGCCCGCATACATATCCTGCACCACTCCTACATACTTCTCTGCAACTCCCGACTTCCTCATACAATAACACACCTCCTCTCTCAGCACCCTGTCATATGCTTTCTCTAAATCTACAAAGACACAATGTAACTCCTTCTGGCCTTCTCCATACTTCTCAATCAACATTCTCAAAGCAAACATCGCATCTGTAGTGCTCTTTCGTGGCATGAAACCATACTGCTTCTTGCTAATCATTACATATATATATATATGTATATATATATGTATATATATATGTATATATATATATATATATATATATATATATAAACCATGAAGGGTTTGACATCCTTGCTAACATTTTGAATAGCTGAAATCAATGAGGTAATATAAAAGAATATAAATAGTTTTCATAATTTTTTGCCTTCATTGGATAGAGGGTAGTGAAGTGGCACACAGGAAACAAGGGGATAGAGAGAGGGGTACAACATGCAACAAAGGCTAATGGCTGGAATCGAACCAGGGACATTGCAGCTATGCGGCATGTGCAACATTTGGCTACCGGGGCGCTATACAAGACTGTATTTTCAGTGATTAAGTTATTCAGAAAGTTCCAAAAAGGTTATTGTGCTTTTTTTTTTAAAGTGAAACTTAAAAAAACAACTAACTTCCTTTCTCCTGCACCATTGACACCTGGGCCCTGGAATCCACCATAATCTCACATTCCACATTTGTAATGTCGGCCTGTATATGAAATCCCTCCCCGATATAATACCTGTGATCTGATGTTCGTATGAAGGGATCGGGGAAGGGGCTAAATAAAGTATCACATTTTTATCACCTCCGCCTATTTATGTGTGTGTTTCACAGTGACACTGTGGACCAAGTGTGAGAAACTCCTCAAAGTCACTGAACTATATTGACCATTGGTGAAAACTCAATGGGGTCAACTGCTCTTAATAACATCCATAAAGTGCTCTTAAGAGGTTTAGGGAAAAGTTTCCACCAAAGAAAACAAATCTTTTAACTCTAAAAAGCTTGTCTCCCAGCTATATTTATCCTATCGCAGTCCATAACAAACGGTTTAGGGACTATGGCAACATGGTTTCAATGTGCAGCGATAAAACACAGGGAAGAGTTATTAAGAAATAAACACAAAAAATATAGAGATGGAAACCACAAGGTGAGGTGATGCGAACTTTCAATCTGTACTGGTGAGCTAAAAAGGAAACAACAACAAAAAAAACTTTTTTATTTCCTTTTCACCAAATCACTTCAAAACCATCAGCGGAATAGACCATCCCTCCCGTGGTCATAATGAATTTTTCCAGTTTGCTTCATCAGCAATGAAACCCACATGTCCAAGATACCGTGAGGTTACATTTCACTGCATCACTGAGACAAGATGTGGGGTCTTCCAAGAAAAACGCTCATGTAAATGAAACTACCTGTACGTTTTAAACTACAATTCAAATTACTTTTATTTTTATTTACTTATTTTTTGAGATATACCGTATTTCCCAGACTATAAATTGCTGATTTTTACTCATCTGGATTGTCCTGCAATTTATATTCCAAAGCGATTTATACAATGTAATTTTGTCGGATGAATGCGCTGTATTTCAACTCAGGCCACTAGATGGCACTGTTTAATCTTGTGACTCAATTGAAAATACTGCACTGCTATTAAAAAATGCGACTTAAAAACCGAAACGACTTGTAGTCCGGGAAATACGGTACTTCCAGATACCGCTAGTTTCCACACTCTATAAATAAACCATTTCTATAGTTGTTCAATATTTGTGAAACGAAGCAATACCTGTTTTCACGTAAATTAATACAAGTACTTTCATAACTAATAATAATAATAATAATAATACATTTTATTTGTACAGTGCTTTTCAGAATACTCAAAGACACTTTACATATGTTAAAATACGCAACACACCATGAGCATAAAACACACACCATTAATTACACATTAAAAGCAATTCTGAAGAGGTGAGCTTTGATTAACGATTTGAATGTGGACAGATTGGTGCAGTCCCTGATGTGTTTAGGGAGAGAGTTCCAGAGGGAGGGAGGGAGCAGCCATGGAGAAGGCTGTGTCGCCCCAGGTCTGGTGCTTGATCCTGTGTGGTGGAGACAGGAGGTTGGCATTGGAGGAGCGACGGCTGTGGGGAGCAATATGATGGTGGAGCAGGTTAGAGAGGTAGGAGGGGGCCTGGTTATGGAGGGCTTTGTGAGTGAGGAGAAGGACTTTGAATTGGATTGGTTGCAGGACACGGAGCACGTGGGGGTTCTGGAGGACAGGGGTGATGTGGTCACGGGAGTAGGTGAGCAGGCAAGCAGCAGGGTTCTGGATGTATGAATTTTATTTACAGGGTACAGACCCTAAATCTATTGAAACGTATTGTGCTGTGGAGGGTCCGTGCAGAAATGCAATTTCCTTTTTTTTATTTATTTTTTTTTATTTTTATTTTGCCATATCTGACAGAGGAGACTGGAGACTGCCAATAGCCAGTTGTATGTTGGACCACAAGGTCTGCACAGACTCACACAAAAAGTAATCAGGTTATGTTACCGACTGAAGTTGCAGTAAAACTCTCCCAACCCTGCACATCATGCAACGTGCATACATACCAAGACACATCTAAATGCTATTCAGACTTATGATGATGATCATGTCAGATTTATCACAATTTAGTTTGAAGAAGTTGGCTAAAACTAAACTGAAACAGTGTTTTATTCAACAACTGCCCCTAAAAAAAAAATTCAGTGCAAAATGGAAGATGTGAGAAAATAATGTGGAACATAATTCAGCTTCAGGGTACATATATGTATGTACAGTGGAGCTGAATTTTTATTGAACAAACAATTGGGGTTTACTTCTATGAGGGTTTGAACATATGTGTACATGGTGTCCATTGCATTGCTTTTACCATGCGTTCTAGCTGTATGGGAAACATGTTTAATTTATTGCGTTGCTTTGTGTTTTGCTGTTAGTCCTGTTGATTAACATTTCTTTGTGTGTCTCATCAACAGGTTTGTTCCTCTGTGCACATGACAGACAAAATTCCCAGTTATTTGATGCTCATGAGCAGACACATAGCTGTGGGTAGGCCTAGGCCCACCCATTTGGCACCCAGGGCCACCCAACCAGGAAGCTTCCTTTTGTTGAATTAGCCAGTAAACAGCAGTCAATGAATACCGTTTCAAATATCTGAATACACGACCATTAAAATAAAACAATTCTTGTTTCTTGATAATTAAGGTTTTTTAAGTGGCAGTGCATTTCACAAATGCCAGATTGTGAGCAGCCCCTCCTCTTTTACTCAGTGTACAGCCCACGCCATTGCAGAGGAACAGAGAACTACTACTACAAGTGTAGATTTAAAAAAATCATGGCGAAACAAAGCAGTTTGCTTAATTTTCTAACAAAAAGATGTCATGAGGAGGAGCAGGAGGAAGAGACACCAACTCCTGCACCAGTTTCTCAACAAGTGTGACGTAACAACACTTACATGGCTGCTTCAGTCGTTTGCCCGTCCACAGCAGCATGTGCCTTAGCACTTGGTTCTCTGACGACGACATCCACCCCTCCACGCCAAAGCACAGGTACCTGCAGCCAGGCACTCAGAAAAGCCAATTTAAATATTTTAAATGCCCAAGAATGAATATAAACCATATTTTACTAGTGTTCATTTATTCTAAGCTCGGCCCAGCATTGAGGACGTACAAGCCCCATCAGACTTGTCCACGATAGATGAACCTTCAACCCAGCCCAAACGCAGTGCATTCGCTGTGACCACTATAGCAGACAAAGCTAGGAGTTTTTCTGTCCGGTGGTACGAAAGATCCTCATGGCTACAGTACAGCACTTCAAGGGACGCTGTGTTTTGTAAGCCATGTCACCATTTCCCCAAAGCGGCCACTGGGGGCTGATTCATAAAAACTGGCTCCAAAGACGTCTTACCCAATTTTGTGAAGAGGGTAGCAGAGCACATGCTACCCTCATCACATCTGAAAGCTCCGGCCACACAACACTTGAAACCGACCATCTACTTCAGCAAATGCCAATGAAAAAAATGTGTGTTTCTACTTGTTGTTTGAAATGAGTGACTAAAGGCTTGCAATCTCCCACCATATCAGTTTCAGATGGCATTGACCTGACTGAGTGTCTTAAGGAGAGCGACAATACATTCAGGAATACAGAAAATGACTTTGATAAAGTGATGACACTGACAGATGATCTGATGAAGAAAAATGACATTCTGAGCCGGGACATCACTGGGTCTCGAAAGAGGAAGTTGCCAGCTAAGTTGAGTGATATGCAGGTTGAATCTACTGTGGGCAAAGCATCATGTGTTAAGGACAACTCAGACCTAAAATATATATATATACACTCACCGGCCACTTTATTAGGCACACCTGTCCAACTGCTCGTTAACGCAAATTTCTAATCAGCCAATCACATGGCAGCAACTCAATGCATTTAGGCATGTAGACATGGTCAAGACGATCTGCTGCAGTTCAAATCGAGCATCAGAATGGGGGAGAAAGGTGATTGAAGTGACTTTGAACGTGGCATGGTTGTTGGTGCCAGACGGGCTGGTCTGAGTATTTCAGAAACTGCTGATCTACTGGGATTTTCACGCACAACCATCTCTAGGGTTTACAGAGAATGGTCCGAAAAAGAGAAAATATCCAGTGAGCAGCAGTTCTGTGGGCGAAAATGCCTTGTTGATGCCAGAGGTCAGAGGAGAATGGCCAGACTGGTTCGAGCTGACAGAAAGGCAACAGTAACTCAAATAACCACTCATTACAACCGAGGTATGCAGAAGAGCATCTCTGAACGCACAACACGTCGAACCTTGAGGCAGATGGGCTACAGCGGCAGAAGACCACACCGGGTGCCACTCCTGTCAGCTAAGAACAGGAAACTGAGGCTACAATTCGCACAGGCTCACCAAAATTGGACAATAGAAGATTGGAAAAACGTTGCCTGGTCTGATGAGTCTCGATTTCTGCTGCGACATTCGGATGGTAGGGTCAGAATTTGGCGTCAACAACATGAAAGCATGGATCCATCCTGCCTTGTATCAATGGTTCAGGCTGGTGGTGGCGGTGTAATGGTGTGGGGGATATGTTCTTGGCACACTTTGGGCCCCTTAGTACCAATTGAGCATCGTGTCAACGCCACAGCCTACTTGAGTATTGTTGCTGACCGTGTCCATCCCTTTATGACCACAGTGTTCCCATCTTCTGATGGCTACTTCCAGCAGGATAACGCGTCATGTCATAAAGCTCGAATCATCTCAGACTGGTTTCTTGAACATGACAATGAGTTCACTGTACTCAAATGGCCTCTACAGTCACCAGATCTCAATCCAATAGAGCACCTTTGGAATGTGGTGGACCGGGAGATTCGCATCATGGATGTGCAGCCGACAAATCTGCAGCAACTGCATGATGCTATCATGTCAATATGGACCAAACTCTCTGAGGAATGTTTCCAGTACCTTGTTGAATCTATGCCACGAAGGATTAAGGCAGTTCTGAAGGCAAAAGGGGGTCCAACCCGGTACTAGCAAGGTGTACCTAATAAAGTGGCCAGTGAGTGTATATATATATATATATATATACACTACCGTTCAAAAGTTTGGGATCACATTGAAATGTCCATATTTTTGAAGGAAAAGCACTGTACTTTTCAATGAAGATAACTTTAAACTAGTCTTAACTTTAAAGAAATACACTCTATACATTGCTAATGTGGTAAATGACTATTCTAGCTGCAAATGTCTGGTTTTTGGTGCAATATCTACATAGGTGTATAGAGGCCCATTTCAAGCAACTATCACTCCAGTGTTCTAATGGTACAATGTGTTTGCTCATTGGCTCAGAAGGCTAATTGATGATTAGAAAACCCTTGTGCAATCATGTTCACACATCTGAAAACAGTTTAGCTCGGTACAGAAGCTACAAAACTGACCTTCCTTTGAGCAGATTGAGTTTCTGGAGCATCACATTTGTGGGGTCAATTAAACGCTCAAAATGGCCAGAAAAAGAGAACTTTCATCTGAAACTCGACAGTCTATTCTTGTTCTTAGAAATGAAGGCTATTCCATGCGAGAAATTGCTAAGAAATTGAAGATTTCCTACACCGGTGTGTACTACTCCCTTCAGAGGACAGCACAAACAGGCTCTAACCAGAGTAGAAAAAGAAGTGGGAGGCCGCGTTGCACAACTGAGCAAGAAGATAAGTACATTAGAGTCTCTAGTTTGAGAAACAGACGCCTCACAGGTCCCCAACTGGCATCTTCATTAAATAGTACCCGCAAAACACCAGTGTCAACATCTACAGTGAAGAGGCGGCTGCGGGATTCTGGGCTTCAGGGCAGAGTGGCAAAGAAAAAGCCATATCTGAGACTGACCAATAAAAGAAAAAGATTAAGATGGGCAAAAGAACACAGACATTGGACAGAGGAAGACTGGAAAAAAGTGTTGTGGACGGATGAATCCCAGTTTGAGGTGTTTGGATCACAAAGAAGAACGTTTGTGAGATGCAGAACAAATGAAAAGATGCTGGAAGAATGCCTGACGCCATCTGTTAAGCATGGTGGAGGTAATGTGATGGTCTGGGGTTGCTTTGGTGCTGGTAAGGTGGGAGATTTGTACAGGGTAAAAGGGATTCTGAATAAGGAAGGCTATCACTCCATTTTGCAACGCCATGCCATACCCAGTGGACAGCGCTTGATTGGAGCCAATTTCATCCTACAACAGGACAATGACCCTAAACACACCTCCAAATTGTGCAAGAACTATTTAGAGCAGAAGCAGGCAGCTGGTATTCTATCGGTAATGGAGTGGCCAGCGCAGTCACCAGATCTGAACCCCATTGAGCTGTTGTGGGAGCAGCTTGACCGTATGGTACGCAAGAAGTGCCCATCCAACCAATCCAACTTGTGGGAGCTGCTTCTGGAAGCGTGGGGTGCAATTTCTCCAGATTACCTCAACAAATTAACAGCTAGAATGCCAAAGGTCTGCAATGCTGTAATTGCTGCAAATGGAGGATTCTTTGACGAAAGCAAAGTTTGATGTAAAAAAAATCTTATTTCAAATACAAATCATTATTTCTAACCTTGTCAATGTCTTGACTCTATTTTCTATTCATTTCACAACATATGGTGGTGAATAAGTGTGACTTTTCATGGAAAACACAAAATTGTTTGGGTGATCCCAAACTTTTGAACGGTAGTGTATATATATATATATATATATATATATTGGTGTACTAGTCAGGCAGAACATGGAACTGAACACTCCTTTTAAGGGGGACACGTACGGGTGTATGAGAGCCACTGCTGCTTGCTTGCCTCGGTCAAACACCTTTGGTGACAACAGCCTGCCAGCACCCATTTTTCCATCGCTGTGGAAGATGCAGAACATTAAGTGTTTGTACAGCAGCTGAAGAGAAAGGTGACACTGGACAGAGCCTTTCCATCACTTGTTGAAGTGCTCGACGCATGCCCCAGGGACATTTTTCCCAAAATGATCTGTCTCCTACAGGCCCTCGTCACCCTACCCATAACAAGCAGTACTGTTGGAAGACTCTTTTCAACTGTAAGTCGGATAAAAACTGGTATCAGGGCATCACTGATGATATACAGACTGAACTCTTTGTCCCTGCTCTCCTATGAAAGAGAACTGACTGACTCACGTTTGCACGACTGCACGTCCTCCTCTGTTGCTCTCCCTGACGTTTCTTCCTATTTCTTCTCCCTGTTAAAGGTTTTTTTTTAGGGAGTTGTTCTCCTTATCCAATGCGAGGGTCTAAGGACAGGATGTTGTGTTGCTGTAAAGCCCCTTGAGGCAAATTCTTAATTTGTGATATTGGGCTAGACAAATAGAATTGACTTGACTTGACTCGTTGGACTATAATGAAATAATTTCACTGTTCACCACCAAGCTCCGTCATCTCCTGCTGTAATCATCAAAAGTAAGCTCATTTACAATTTCAGGCTGTAGTAGCATATTGCCTATTTATTGTTTATTGGGTATAGTTTTTGTTGGGTGTTCAATTGGATTTTATGCTGATTGTGTGTGTGTGTGTGTGTGTGTGTGTGTGTGTGTGTGTGTGTGTGTGTGTGTGTGTGTGTGTGTGTGTGTGTGTGTGTGTGTGTGTGTGTGTGTGTGTGTGTGGTTTAAGTGGCCACCGTGCCAGGCTATCTGATGCTGTTATTGTTCGTCTTCGTGCCTGTAACATTACCTCTGATGATGTATAAGGCTTGCATGATTAAACTGTGTTGCATTCAGGCAAGTATAGTTGTAATGGCCTATGTTGGTTAACATATGCGTTTCAGAACCTAATAAGTGTGATTGGTCTTGGACAGGCTAGGCCCACCTGATTTTCTCTGTGCCCACCCACACTGTGATTTCTGCCTACGCCACAGCTCACAAGATATCCTCTGTCCATTACCGTCTCGTATTGCACTCCATCCCGGCTTTCTGAGCTTAGAAACGGGTTGCTGTGATTTCCTGGGAAACAGAAAGACACCCAAACAGAGTAAAACATGGATAGAGACGGAGGCAGACAGGCAGTGAATGAAATGTTGAGAGGGACAGAGATACAGGGGCGCTTGAAAGTTTGTGAACCCTTTAGAGTTTTCTATATTTCTGCATAAATATGACCTAAAACATCATCAGATTTTCACACAAGTCCTAAAAGTAGATAAAGAGAACCCAATTAAACAAATGAGACAAAAATATTGTACTTAGTCATTTATTTATTGAGGAAAATGATCCAATATTGCATATCTGTGAGTGGCAAAAGTATGTGAAGCTCTAGGATTAGCAGTTAATTTGAAGGTGAAATTAGAGTCAGGTGTTTTCAGTCAATGACAGTCAGGTGTGAGTGGGCGCCTTGTTTTATTTAAAGAACAGGGATCTATCAAAGCCTGAGCTTCACAACACGTGTTTGTGGAAGTGTATCTTGGCAAGAACAAAGGAGATTTCTGAGGAACTCAGAAAAAGCATTGTTGATGCTCATCAGGCTGGAAAAGGTTACAAAACCATCTCTAAAGAGTTTGGACTCCACCGATCCACAGTCAGACAGATTGTGTACAAATAGAGGAAATTCAAGACCATTGTTACCCTCCCCAGGAGTGGTCGACCATCAAAGATCACTCCAAGAGCAACGCATGTAATAGTCAGCCAGGTCACAAAGGAACCCAGGGTAACTTCTAAGCAACTAAAGGCCTCTCTCACTTTGGCTAATGGTAATGTTCATGAGTCCACCATCAGGAGAACACTGAACAACAATGGTGTGCATGGCAGGGTTGCAAGGAGAAAGCCCCTGCTCTCCAAAAAGAACATTGCTGCCTGTCTGCAGTTTGCTAAAGATCATGTGGACAAGCCAGAAGGCTATTTGGGGAAAATGTTTTGTGGACGGATGAGACCAAAATAGAACTTTCTGGTTTAAATGAGAAGCATTGTGTTTGGAGAAAGGAAAACACTGCATTCCAGCATAAGACCTTATCCCATCTGTCAAACATGGTGGTGGTAGTATCATGGTTTGGGCCTGTTTTGCTGCATCTGGGCCAGGACAGCTTGCTATCGTTGATGGAACAATGAATTCTGAATTATACCAGCGAATTCTCAAGGAAAATGTCAGGGCATCTGTCCGTGAACTGAATCTCGGGAGAACGTAGGTCATGCAGCAAGACAATGACTCTAAGCACACAAGTCGTTCTACTGAAGAATGGTTGAAGAAGAATAAAGTTAATGTTTTGGAACGGCCAAGTCAAAGTCCTGACCTTAATCCACTCGAAATGTTGTGGAAGGACCTGAAGCGCGCAGTTCATGTGAGGAAACCCACCAACATCTCAGACTTGAAGCTGTTCTGTACGGAGGAATGGGCTAAAATTCTTCCAAGCTGATGTGCAGGACTGATCAATAATTACCAGAAACGTTTAGTTGCAGTTATTGCTGCACAAAGGGGGGGGGGGGTGTCACACCAGATCCTGAAAGCAAAGGTTCACATACTTTCCCCACTCACAGCTATGTAATATTGGATTATTTTCCTCAATGATTAAATGACCAAGTATAATATTTTTGTCTCATTTGTTCAATTGGGGGGTTCTCTTTATCTACTTTTAGGACTTGTGTGAAAATCTGATGATGTTTTAGGTCATTGTAGGTCATATTTATACAGAAATATAGAAAATTCTAAAGGGTTCACAAACTTTCAAGCATTACTGTACAAAGTGAGAGAGTACAGCATAACCGTACACAGACCGAGATAAGAAGAGGGAGGACAGACAGATTAAAGAGAAAGAGAGGACAGACGGTAAGAGATTAAATACAAATACTTAACAGGATTTGGTGGTCCTGTCCAACCCTTTACATCTTTTCCTAGCTTAAAACCTGTCAACCTTGTAATCCTCCATATCTGTGCACTCCCTATCTCTCCCGCTGAACATTTATTCATAAAAGTGTGTGTGCATATTTTTGTGTGTGTGCACCTCTTTAAGCATCTGTGTGGATGTGTCCATTTAATTTTTTACGTCTGTCTTGTCCGTGTAAATGATTTATTGAGTATGTGTACAGTCCCCTAGGAGCAATCATTTTTGGCCATACTTGTACTTCTCTCACTGCTTCTCTCAAAACCTCCCATCATCCCTGTCTTTCTGAGCTGTGTATCTCTCCCATGATGCACCTTTGATCCTGCAACGCATATTTCATGTACCAGAGACATGTGTGTTCATTATCCCGTGGGACCTGTAATGTAATTTTACGTGAAAAACTCGAGACTAAAACAGAAAGGGCAGATAGCAAATGTCACACACACACACACACACACACACACACACACACACACACACACACACACACACACACACACACACACACACACACACACACACACACACACACACACACACACTCTTAAACACACACAAACATGCAAGCAGTGCTGTACACACACACACGCAATACACAATCTCTCGCTTTACCTCCCTCACCCCTCACCCTCCATCACATGCACGTGCACTCCACCTCTTATGTTTTTGTTCAGAGTAATCTATAGCCAGGAAGGAAGACTTTGGGAATGTGAATCTGCCTCAGATTCTATGTGTGCGTGTGAGTGAGAATACGTGTGAGTGTGTGTATTTGTGTTCGTATACAGACAGCTTTGTGTGTGTGTGTGTGTGTGTGTGTGTGTGTGTGTGTGTGTGTGTGTGTGTGTGTGTGTGTGTGTGTGTGTGTGTGTGTGCGTGTGTGTGTTTGTGCATGCATATGTGTACGCATGCATGCCTCACCTCATCTTGGCTGTCTGTTAGACTGTTGGCAGACTGACAGTGCAGAGCGGCGTCATGGATGGAGGTGAAGAGACAGGTCTTGTCATCAAAACCTCCTCCTTTCTCCACATTCTCTACCACCCCAGCTAGAGAGAAAGAGAGAGACAAAAGGCCTTTGTCACTAAATCCTTCTCTTCCCTCAAGATACACCATTGCTCCATCTCCCTCCCTCTTGCAAGAGAGGTGGGCAGAGACAGCGAGAGAGAGCGAGAGAGAGAGAGAGTGAGAGAGCGAGGGAGCGAGAGTAATAGAAAGCAGGGAATGTCAGATGGAAGGAAAAGGGGTTAGATGAGTTGCGAGTAGTGGTGAAGGAGTGAGGGGGAGGAGGAAAAGCAAGAGAAATAGAGAGGAATGTGGATGGAGTGAAATGAAGAAGTGAGAGAGAAGAAGACGGTGAGACCATGACAGAGAGTGAAAGAAGATATGGATGAATTTGCTTGAAAAAATAGTGAGATAGAGAGATGAAAAGAGAAAGCAAGAGACTAGAAGAGAAACAAAATCAGATTGACAGCAGAGAGGAGACAGATTGATAAAAGATACACAGATCAAGAGACAAAGACACGCATTGACAGAATGGGAGAGAGACAGGTTGACAGAAAAAGAGACCATTTGAGAGACAGAAAGAGACAGCGGCAGATCAACAGAGGAAGGAGAGGTAGATACAGAGAGAGAGAAAATTAGAGTGAGATTGACAGAAGAGGTAAGGGGGACTGGTGAGAATTGAATCTCATTATCATTCCTGGTCCTAGACACATTCACAGTGGTCATTTAAAACGTCCTAATCACTCACAATAAACTGCTTTCCTCATTAGCGCGGGAAGAAGGGGTTGCACTCACCACCAGGGGGGTTGCAGCTCCCCCCTTCCCCCCTCCTTCCTGTGCTAATGAGGAAAGCAGTTTATTGTTGGTTCTCTTTTGCCTGCTTCTCAGACTTCCTGAATCCTCGGATGTTCGGCCAACGCAGGCAAAAGACAACTGACAACACCACGACAACCTGCGTCACAGAGCTCGTCCTTCACCACCACTGACGTCGGGCCAAAATGTGTGACTCCCGAGAGAGAAGGAAGAGGGGACTGTCATTCAACATGCGACAACACCCAGGTCCTACATTAGACACACAGATGAAGGGCAGGTCAGGAGAAATGGCACATATATGCGCACAGTACACCAGCCACAACCTCAGACATCGCCTGATACACAGGACACAACTGTAGAGCCAGGTAACACTGACACACACACTCATATCAACACAGACACAAACAATCACAAACATACCGACGCAACCAACACACCAACACCATATGTGACAAGTTCAGGCCGAGTGTCACGCCCTCCAGTGCGTCTGGATTTGTAAATATACACTACCGTTCAAAAGTTTGGGATCACATTGAAATGTCCATATTTTTGAAGGAAAAGCACTGTACTTTTCAATGAAGATAACTTTAAACTAGTCTTAACTTTAAAGAAATACACTCTATACATTGCTAATGTGGTAAATGACTATTCTAGCTGCAAATGTCTGGTTTTTGGTGCAATATCTACATAGGTGTATAGAGGCCCATTTCAAGCAACTATCACTCCAGTGTTCTAATGGTACAATGTGTTTGCTCATTGGCTCAGAAGGCTAATTGATGATTAGAAAACCCTTGTGCAATCATGTTCACACATCTGAAAACAGTTTAGCTCGGTACAGAAGCTACAAAACTGACCTTCCTTTGAGCAGATTGAGTTTCTGGAGCATCACATTTGTGGGGTCAATTAAACGCTCAAAATGGCCAGAAAAAGAGAACTTTCATCTGAAACTCGACAGTCTATTCTTGTTCTTAGAAATGAAGGCTATTCCATGCGAGAAATTGCTAAGAAATTGAAGATTTCCTACACCGGTGTGTACTACTCCCTTCAGAGGACAGCACAAACAGGCTCTAACCAGAGTAGAAAAAGAAGTGGGAGGCCGCGTTGCACAACTGAGCAAGAAGATAAGTACATTAGAGTCTCTAGTTTGAGAAACAGACGCCTCACAGGTCCCCAACTGGCATCTTCATTAAATAGTACCCGCAAAACACCAGTGTCAACATCTACAGTGAAGAGGCGGCTGCGGGATTCTGGGCTTCAGGGCAGAGTGGCAAAGAAAAAGCCATATCTGAGACTGACCAATAAAAGAAAAAGATTAAGATGGGCAAAAGAACACAGACATTGGACAGAGGAAGACTGGAAAAAAGTGTTGTGGATGGATGAATCCAAGTTTGAGGTGTTTGGATCACAAAGAAGAACGTTTGTGAGACGCAGAACAAATGAAAAGATGCTGGAAGAATGCCTGACGCCATCTGTTAAGCATGGTGGAGGTAATGTGATGGTCTGGGGTTGCTTTGGTGCTGGTAAGGTGGGAGATTTGTACAGGGTAAAAGGGATTCTGAATAAGGAAGGCTATCACTCCATTTTGCAACGCCATGCCATACCCAGTGGACAGCGCTTGATTGGAGCCAATTTCATCCTACAACAGGACAATGACCCTAAACACACCTCCAAATTGTGCAAGAACTATTTAGAGCAGAAGCAGGCAGCTGGTATTCTATCGGTAAAGGAGTGGCCAGCGCAGTCACCAGATCTGAACCCCATTGAGCTGTTGTGGGAGCAGCTTGACCGTATGGTACGCAAGAAGTGCCCATCCAACCAATCCAACTTGTGGGAGCTGCTTCTGGAAGCGTGGGGTGCAATTTCTCCAGATTACCTCAACAAATTAACAGCTAGAATGCCAAAGGTCTGCAATGCTGTAATTGCTGCAAATGGAGGATTCTTTGACGAAAGCAAAGTTTGATGTAAAAAAAATCTTATTTCAAATACAAATCATTATTTCTAACCTTGTCAATGTCTTGACTCTATTTTCTATTCATTTCACAACATATGGTGGTGAATAAGTGTGACTTTTCATGGAAAACACAAAATTGTTTGGGTGATCCCAAACTTTTGAACGGTAGTGTATATTGTGTAGACGTTCTGTTCTGTCTCAATGCGAGCCCTGTAAGAGTGGGTTACCTCTAAAAAGATTTGATATGTTGTCAGGGGGGTTCTTACTAAAAGGGGGAGGTGTCCTGTAAATAAGATTATAGTTGAGCTGTGCTGTTGTTGCCACACGGAACCTTTTTTGTGTTACAGGAGTCCTAATAAAATGTTCATGCATCGTACACTCTGCTCTCCGGCTCGTCATTGTTAACCCTGGCACAGCCTTGCTGTTAACATAACTCCCATTAATTGGCCCATTATCAAATAAAAAGCAAGCCTTCAAGCAGCTTCAAAATCATGTTTTATTCCACCATGTCTGCATCTGCTTATCTCCCTCTTCTTACAGAGCATTGCTGTTTCTCTCTTCTTATCTGTCATTGTCTTTCAGGTCTTCAGGCTTTCAATTATTTTTTTCTAAAATTTATTTAGAATCAGAATCAGAATCAGAATACTTTATTTCTTTATTTTTTGGATCCCCCCCCCTTTTCCTCCCCAATGGGGCAGCGTCCATGAGCTATTTTTAGCCCTTCCTGAGCGGAAGCAGAAGCTTCGCAGCAAACGGAAGTCAGACATCGGATGCACTAGACTGCATTAGAAATAAGCAGTTTGTTGTAATTTTCTTCGTTTTTTTGCATAATTTTTTGCCGTTTTCACCTATTTTTTCTAGTGTGCCATGGTGTACATAAAACACAGCCATACTGTACTGTCTAACGTGCTCCACATGTCTGACTTCCTGTGACGCGTCCATAACAACAGCGATGCTGTGACATCACTCGGCCAACTACCCCACTCCTGCGAGCCAACTCGGTCGCTGCTCCACCCCCCACGTCAATCCGGGTAGGGCTGCAGACTACCGCATGCCTCCTCCGATACATGTGGAGTCACCAGCTGCTTCTTTTCACCTGACAGTGAGGAGTTTCACCAGGGGACGTAGCGCGTGGGGGAAATCACACTATTCCCCCCAGTTCCCCCTCCCACCCGAAAAGGTGCCCCAACCGACCAGAGGTGGCGCTAGTGCAGCGACCAGGACACATACCCACATCTGGCTTCCCACCCGCAGACATGGCCAGTTATGTCTGTAGGGATGCCTGACCAAGCCAAAAGTAACACAGGAATTTGAACCGCCAATCCCCGTGTTGGTAGGCAACAGAATAGACCGCTACGCCCCTAGTTTAACGATTAGCTGTTTGATGGTGACAGGCATGGGTGTAAGTCCATGAATACTGGGATGGCATCCAGTGTTTTACCTGTGCCCCTGTCCACAGGGTTAATGGTTGTGTCAGAAAAGGTGTCCAATGTAAAATTTGCCAAATTGGTATGCGGATTCTCAAGACCATACTGGATTGGTCAAGGCCTGGGTTAACAACGACTGCCATCGGTGCTGTGCCCCCACAGGGTACCAATGGAAACTATAAAATCCGTTGTGGCGACCCCTGGGAAACAGGGAACAAGCCGAAAGAAGAATAAGAACGATTAGCTGTTTGACCTTTGTATCTGTGTTTCTGTCTATTTGTCAGATCCAGAAGGACTATGGGGACATCGGTATATAGGTGGTTCTTTCAGGCTGCCAGTGTAAGTTCTGCTGTGTCTCACTAGACTAGACTAGAACAGAGTTAATTTCATGGACGAGGTAGGGAACCAAACTAGGTTGCATGAATATTAAAAGAAATTCAGTCTTATCTCCTTCACCATTGTCATTTCTCAATTCAATTCAATTTATTGTCATTAAAAACAATGTGCATGTTAATTGGTAAAAAAAATCTAAACATCAAACTAAGGCAACTGAAAATGGAAGCTTTTTTTTCAGACTCAAAGGTCCATGGTTTTTTGTTAGATTGGTCTGTTGTAAAGGTTGCTGTATAAATTAGTTTGTAGGGGTCATGAGAAAATTAATTTGACAATAAACAGGACCAGAGAAAAGGTCATCATCTGTAGCTCAGTGGATAAATCATGGAGCTTACATTACCAGTACCTGGTAATGGGATTTTAATTAAAAGTTTTAAAACCACTAGAATAGGACTTACTCCATCATATGATATAGTGATGTACTGTGTGTCCAAAATACTCACAGATCTCCAACAGCTTTTTTTTTTCATTCACATCCTGATACACCCCACATCCTGACACACCCTGACTTTTACATCCGTGTTCCTATCATGGTTAAACATGCATGATCTGATTACATAAACACTGGATGTTGTTTTAGCTGTTCAGTTATGTTTCTGTAGCCTTTCTGGAAGGGGAGCTGGTATGACAAATAGTTTCACAAGACAGCGTTGGGCTGAATTTCCAGATTGTCAGGATCTGGGTTGGAATTTAATGGTGTGCCATGAGAAGATTAAAATGAGGCCCCAAAGAACATGGGCTAGCTGTGGTTTTAATATTTGGGCACTCCTGAATCCCCAAATTATGCTGATACTAAAAGTTTATGATTAAAATGTCTATGCCAAATTTATCTCATGGAAAGCTGTTAGGTACTTTAGGCCAGAGTTTCCCAACCCAGTTCTCAAGGAACCCCTATCCTGCAGATCTTCTTTGCAACCCTGAATAAGTACCTGTTTGTAGTTATTCAACAAATCAGCAATGAATTATGTCAGATGTTGCACACCCTGCATAATTGAGTGCTGTGAGATGGTTGGTTGAGTAAGTACAAGCACGGCTACATATGCAGGGTTACAATGAAAATCTGCAGGATATGGGTTCCTTGAGGACTGGGTTGGGAAACGCTGCTTTAGGCAGTATAGCTGGGTTGTTGTTGTTGTTGTTGCTGCTGTTGTTTGGGTATTTTTTAGTCATTTATAATTACAGGAAAATGCATTTGAAAAATGCAGGACATAAACTGTGTGTTATGCGTGTAATGAGAGAAACAATCTGGGCGGTGCCTCGTCCCTCGGGGCCATCCAGTTTATTTCAGGGGAAATGTAGCTCTAGTTAGCCTGTTTTCAGTTGATAGCCTGTAATGAGGAAAGCCAGGCGTGCGGGAAGATGTTTTAAGTAGGAGGGCTGCCAACTAAATGAAAATTATTGTGGCGAGCCGTCGTGGAAGAAGGACTCGAGAGGCAGAGATCTCTTTTTAATTGCAATTCCCGTGCCCCACACACCGCACGACCCCGGGAGTGCTCTTTTATTCACACCGGCCAGAACGGACCAGATGTACAACTACTGCATAGACTGTTTGAGAAAATGGCACATGCAAAGAAAAAATTCCCTCTTCTCTCAGCAGCTTCTTTCATCCTCCGCAATGGATTTTCCTTCCAAACTTTAGCATCTAACCACTTGTCTTACTTTGAGGTACACTCCATATGAACATTAAACTAATTGTTAGAAATGTATGCACTGGGATTAGGGTGCGTGTGACGAAGTCATGGCCTCTTGTTTCTGCTCTTATTACGGTGACTTATACTTTATCCCTCCTAACTTTGTCATCAACCCACTTATTCATGTAGCAGGCTGTTTTGTTTTCACCCAGGGCTTCGCCTAACAGCCATTAAGAAGCCTCATTAGAGCTCCGTGAACCACTGAACCTGCTACACTCCCACAGCATTGGATGGTTTTACACTCACATCAGTTTCTTCTCATAATTGAATAAAACTGACTGCTTGTTAGCAAACACATGAAACAGTTTGCCGATGGGATGAAAACTAATATTTGGTAGAATAAAAACATAGGGAGAAAGAGGGAGAGACTGCGAGAGACAGATAGAGTTGGGCTTAGAGAAAGAGACAGAACTGGGCAGGGAGGTTGTTGGGATCACTCATTATACATTTACACTAATTTATTAATAGCGATTAGAATACAATTTTAACAGTTCATTGCAGATATTAACTATGTGGCAGTTTAAATTAAAGAATGCACCACAGGAAATAAATAATTCAAAAGGAAGCAGATTGATATTCTGCACTCATAGCCAGTCAGCAGAGACTGTATGAAAGCTTATTTCAAATCGAATATTTGAATAAATGAGACACTTAGATTTAAATGGATCAAAGGGAAGATGACATTGTGACATTCCTTTATCTCTCTCACCAACTCCCTCCTTCTCTCCTTCTTCTCACTCTTTCTCTCCTCCGTCCTTCCTCCTCCATCTCCTTTCTGTCTCACCCTTCACTAGCTTCCTCACAACATCACCTGCTTACTCAAATACTCAGTTACTGCATAACGGAGTCAAAAGCAAACAGAAAGAGACAGGAAGACAGAGAGACAGGTTGACAGGGAAAGACTAACAGAAACATTATAAATTGGGTGATTAGATTTAATTTGTGGTTTCTGGCTGCATAAACATTTGCCTCAGTCATTTAGCAGGTCCAGTCAGTCACAGTGAACTAATTCTGACAATACAAAACCATATACAAACCAGTACCAGCCTTTGGTACTCATGTCATCCAGCTGTTTCTACATCAGTTTTGAAGTTGCAAAGCAAGAATGGCTGAATGTAATAACTGTATTCAGTGAAAAAAGTCAATATTGCAAAACTCTTATGCATGGTTAAGGTGGTAAAGACATTGTGTCAATGAAAAGATCATGAATTAAAAAAGACATGCATGTTAGGGTTAGTACTCCTGCCTGTGCCCCTGACTGGAGACAATAGAAAGAAGAACTGGAGTTGGTCCCCGGGTGCTGCACGGCGGCTGACCACTGCTTCTAGCTACACAGCTAGGATGGGTTAAATGCAGAGCAGAATTTTCCTACGGGGATCAATAAAGAATCTCAAAATCAAAATTAAAAAGTAAAATTAAATATTAAAGAGCGATAGAAACAATTTTTTTCAATTCCTCCAATAGCGAGCAGTTATTATCAAACCAGCAAGTTTTCTCTTAAATGTTTTTGATGATGTCATCTTAAACAGATTGTTTCTTTACAAAAATAGCTGAACACACATGATTCAAATTTGAATATTTCCATTTGTAAATCATTTGCCTAAAATTCACAATCTTTTTTTTTATCGCTCCCTCTCTTTCTCTTTTAACCATCTAAATAAAATGGACATGCTCCCAAATTAATCTATAGGGGGCTTTTCTACCTGATTCTGAGACAAACCAATTGTCAGCCCTTGTCAGTCATCAATAGTTTTTGTTAAATCTTATCTTTTGCATCAAAGATATCGAAGAAAGAAGAGGCACAGACCAGGCTCCGACACACTGACACTCAAATGAAAGAAACCCTCTATTATATCCCTTGCTCATCACTCTCTTCTTCTTCATCCCCACCTTTCTTTTCAATTTTCATCAACCCCCCACCTCCGCTGACGCGTTCTGCCCTTCACCACTAAGTCAAACGACAGGGGAATGAGAGGAGCAGGTAGAGGAGAAAGTTGTATTGTAGGGAGGCCAGAGGAGGAAGGAGGAGGAAATTACAGCGGGAGAGAGGAGGGGGCAGGAGAGGAAAAGAGAAAGGGATAAGATGACATTTTAAACAAAGTCTTTCAGGGTGTTGATGTGAGAAATAATGAAATGTCAAGGCTGATGGGTCAGTTATTAAGGTGTCACACATTATATGTGGTAAGTGTGGCGATAATGTCCTGTGGTGAAACTGACAAGGGAAAATATTTCTGCTAGAGTTGATTGTGTGTGGTGTTTGTGTGTGTGTGTGTGTGTGTGTGTGTGTGTGTGTGTGTGTCTGTGTAAAACTTTGCATGCGAGAATGTGAATGCAATTATGTGAGTGTGTTGTGTTCCTTTCTGTGTGTCCATATTCATGCAATTGTGCATGGATGTGAATGAGTGTGTTTCTGTGTCAAGTCAATTTTATTTGTATAGCCCATTATCACAAATTAAAAATTTGCCTCAGTGGCATTTACAGCAGTACAACATCCTGTCCTCAGACCCTCGCATTGGATAAGGAATAACTCCCTAACAAAAACCTTTTAACAGGGAAACAAACAGGAAGAAACCTCAGGGAGCACAACAGAGGACGGATCCCTCCCAAGATGGACAGATGTGCAATGGATGTTGTGTGTACAGAATAAAACACAATTTAAATAATACAACATTGAAAGAGGATAACAGAATTTTCTTCTGCTCTTTTCCCCCACGCCTCTGAAACTCCCTCCCGAACTATCTCAGAACTACCAATTCCATCAAAGTTTTTAAGACGGACCTTAAAACCCTTCTTTATCAGCAGGCCTTCTTTTAAGCCTTTTATAGTGGCCCACCCTTGTTTTAATTCTCTTTTTACTTCATTTTATTCTACTCTTACTTTATTTTTTTTTTTTTTTATAACAGCCCACCCTGGTTTTATTCCCCCTCTTTTATTGTTTTACTTTTCATTTTTATTTTTTACTATAAACTTTCATCCGTGAAGCACTTCAAGATCTGTCTTCACAGATGAGAAGCGCTATACAAACTATTACTACTACTACTTTCATCTGCTCCCATTAGGGGTCGCCACAGCGGATCATCCGTTTCCATTTTTTCGGGTCCTCTACATCTTCCTCTCTCACACCAGCCACCTGCATGTCCTCTCTCACCACATTCATGAACCTCCTCTTTGGCCTTACACTTTTCCTCCTCCCTGGCAGCTCCATATTCAGCATCCTTCTCCCAATATACCCAGCATCTCTCCTCCACACATGTCCAGCTATACAAACTCAATTTATTATTTATTATTCTAAGTTTTAATTAGGATTCTAGCTGCAGCATTTTGAACCATCTGAAGACTTTTAGTACTAGCATGTCACAGACCTGAAAAGAGCATTACAGTAATCAACTCAGGATGAAACAAATGCATATATTAGAGTCTCCACGTCAGCCATGGACAGATAAGTCCGAATTTTAGTTATGTAAAGTAAGCGAAAAAGGCAGTCTTGGTGATTTCTGTAATGTGCTTATAAAAGGAAAGGCTGGGATCAAACGTAACACCAAGATTTTTGGCTGCCACACTGTGAAATCAGAGTTGTCGATAGTTATGGTTACTTGATCAGATTGGTGTCTAGCAGGGCCAATGACCAGCATCTCATTTTTGTCCGAATTTAAAAGCAGGAAATTTAGTTGACGTCCAATTTTCACACCAGCCAAGCAGGCCTCTGAATTAGTCATTTGAATATGATCATCAGCCCTCATAGGCACATACACCAGAGTACCCGCATAGCAATGGACATTTATTCCATTCCATGACACTGCATATAATTTGGCCAAGAGGTGAACTATGAAGAGAGAAATGTAGAGAGCGAAGAACAGAGCCTTGACGTATGCTATATTTAATGTCAGAGAATTTCTATGTAATATTATTATAGCAGACATACTGTGTTCTTCCAGATAAGTAGGAATTAAGCCAAGAGAGAGCTAAGTCACAGACACCAAAATTACAATTTATTCTGTCTAATAGTATACAGTGATCAGTGGTGTCAAAGCCTGCACTGAGGCCCAGTAGTAGAAGCACAGAGGTAGAATCAGAGTCCATGGCAAGTAGAAGATTGTTCATCACTCTGGTCAGAGTGGTTTCAGTGGAGTGACAGGCCCTGAAAACCGATTGAAAAGGTTCATATAGATAGTTCTCTTCCATATGGGATGAAAGTTGTTGATACACAACTCCCTCTAGTAGTGTAGAAAAGAAAGGAAGATTAGAGACTGGTCCATAGTTATTAAGAGAACCTGGATCCAGGTGTGGTTTCTTAAGTAGAGGTTTGACCACAGCTGTCTTAAAACTGCTGGGAAAGGCATCTGGGTAGTGTAGTAGTCTATTTCGTTACAGACACAATTGGCCGTGTCTGCAGGTGGGAAGCCGGATGCGTGTCCTGGTCGCTGCACTAGCATCTCCTCTGGTTGGTCGGGGCGTCTGTTCAGGTGGGAGGGGGAACTGGAGGGAATAGTGTGATCCTCCCATGCGCTGCGTCCCCCTGGCAACACTTCTCACTGTCAGGTGAAAAGCAGTGGCTGGCGACCCCACATGTATTGGAGGAGGCATGTGGTAGTCTGCAGCCCTCCCCGGATTGGCAGATGGGGTGGAGCAGTGACTGGGATGGCTTCGAAGAGTGGGGTAATTGGGGGGAAAAAGGGGGAAAAACCCTGCTGGGAACAGTGCCAGTAGCAAGTGATAAATTAACAGTCTAGCACTGTAGGTCACAGGAAAGGCCAGAGGTCTTTAAAAAGTTTTGCTGGTCATGGGTAAAGTAGGCAAGTAGTCGGTTTAGAAGCTGATACAAACCTAGTCAATGTATCAAGAGAGATAGTCTCAAAAGCTGTAATAACAGGGAGTACCAGTGACTCATTATATAGATATGAATTTGGTAAGACAGTGTCTGCAGGAATAGCTGGAGTTGAAGAGCTAATTTTGTTTATGATCTCATCAACCTTATTGCAGAAAAAGTTTAGAAACTGATGGGCTGTGAATGGTGAGCAGCTAATAGATGGCTGCTCTTTATTAAATTTAGCTACCGGGTCAAAGAGAAATCTGGGATTATGTTTATTAATAATGATCGAGAGAGATACACCGCTTTCGCCGCAGATAAAGCAGGCTTGTATTTCAATAAACACTCATGCCAAGATAGGCAAAAAACTTCCAATTTTGAATTTCACCATTTATGTCCCAGTCTCCTGCAGGCCCACATAAAGAGACTGTTTTATTCATATTTCTTTGTATTATTATTCTCTTCTTTAGTGGTAACAACGCCATTGATACAGATACACAGGAGAGTGCCCTTACAGAAAGATTATATTGTCATCTTCTGTAGTTTTGCGTACTGCCAATAGTATCTAGAATGACTTTGATTAGCATTTTAGCATAAAGACGGGAGGTTTGTCTCACCTTGTTATATTTTATTTACAGATTGTCAAATGATAATCAACCAGATTTTGTAGTCTATGCACACACATGTGTAACCATGGCAATGCTGAAACCACAGAGACCTAACTGATGATTCTGTACAGCATCATCAGTTAGTTTACTGTAAGTGCGGAAATGAAATTCAGGTGTTTCTTAAACACTAAAGTAGGACACTGTCTCAGGTTTCTGTCACCTCCTGATGGAAATTTAATCCTTTTCATCTGATTTCTTTCATCCCTCTCCACCAGTTTCTCCACTCAGCTCAGACACTGAGGATGAGGAAGAAGAAGAGGAGAGGGCATTCCTCCCTGCTAGTCCCACTCTTGGGCCAAGCAGGGGCTTTTGCATTCAATTTTCATGGAGGTTCCCACAGAGGCTCAGGGAGAAAGAGGAGCAGTTGTGGTGGTCCAGGTACGGACCAAGACCTCCTTCGCCACTAATTTTCACGAGTTCAGACAGTGAGGAGGAAGAAGAAGTAAACAACAGGACTCGCCCACTGGAAACTTAGGAGGAGGAAGAAGAGGAGGAGGTATGGAGTTCCCTAAAGAGGCGCAAGGAGGAGGAGGAGGAGGAAGAAGATGAGCAGTTGTGGTGCTCCAGGAACAGACGAAGACCCAGCAGGAGGTCTCCTTCTCCACCAATTTGGTCAGACAGCAAAGAGGAAAAAGAGGAGGCATGGTGCCCCTGCTGTAGGGCGGCAGCCAGCAAGAGGTGCAGAGTCTGAATGGACATCACATGAATGAGGAGTAATGCCATTTGGCACTAGGTTTTGGTTTTGTTTTGTTTTGTTTTATTGATGATATTATGCTTGTCTCATTTATTTAATAAATCACTGTACACTCTGTATTGTTCATTTATTTGACCATATCTGATCTACTGTATGGAGGTATGGGGTAACACCTATAAAACCACCCTACAACCATTATTATACTACAAAAAGAACCATAAGGATTGTACAGTCGGCAGTCGAGAAAAAGAAATTCGTGTAGTTGAAGTCAATATGCACCGTCTCTTTAAGGGACCTTGGTCTTGCTGATGATGTCATCCCAATGAGGTAGTCTCGCGATTGCTGTGCAGTTTAATTGGCCCTTACGACAAAAAAAACCAAAAAAAACCGCACACTGTCATATTACAAAGAACTATTTTCTGTAGCCCCTTATTAAGTTTCATTGACTTTATTTAGGTTGTTTATTTATGTTTCGATACTATATTTTTATATTTAAGTTAATTAATTTTTTAATTTGAATATTTAATTTGACTATCTGCCTGTTTCAGTTTTCAATCAGAAATGTAAATTATATAAGAATGTATATTTCACTTAACAGCTGACTGTCTGAAAATGGCTGACTGCATGTTAAAAACTTCAGTTGAAAAAAATTTGCTGTGCGCTTTAGGCAGAAGAAGGAAGCATAATGGTGGAACATCGTTTACACATGCCGACGGTACCTGCTGACATCTGCTATATTTCAGCCCTTTAAGAGTATTGTCGGTAGGTTAATTTGAGTTAGACAGCAGTTTATATCTATTTGTATAGAGGTACATGCTTGTAGTTGCTGATATTAAGTAGACATGCGAGTCGGCCAAAATTTGAATTGTTGGCCATGACGCAACCTGTGTTTTATTATGTTTATAATGCTTACCCTGTTTAGCCACATGTTTATCTATGTTTATAATACTAACTTTGGTTAGTCTTCATCTTGTTTGTTAGTTCTCACGTGGATATGAGCGAACATTGGATGTGTTTCATATTATGTCTGTGTTGGATATTTGAAATGGTACAACAGACTCCAACTGTTTGATGCATATTTTGTTATTTTGTTTATGTACAGTTTGCTTGTATTCATTGTATTGTGTCTCAGTTTTACCCTACCTCTAGTCATTAAAGAGGTTGAACTGAATGTCGTCTTCAACGTAGTGATTGGGGGAGGTGTTATCTGCCTGTCGGCTTATGCAGGGTGCATGAGGGTGACAGAACAGTAAAACGACAGCTCCCAGGCATACTGATCTACAGTGGACCAGACCAGCTCCACTGCTACATCGTCACGGCGCAGAGCAAGCTAATGACAGTACAGCAGTTGCGCAGTGGCAGTTCTAGACTATTTCAAATGGGGGGGCCAGGCTGGGGCCACATGCGATTTTAGGGGTACCAAATATATTAAGCACAACTGTTACATACCACCATCCCCCCATAGGTTTGGTTCTCCAAAAGGTTAGGGGTCCGTCACCTGAATGGTTTGACTATACAACATGATTTATTTTCTGGTTCCACATTTATTATTTTTTTCTGCCTTATGAAAATATTCGCCACAGTTAGTAGGTGGGCCAGAGGAGGATCCAGGCTTAATTTACGGGGGCACAGCTCCCCCTTAGAACTGCCACTGCAGTTGTGGGAAATAATTTGCTTAAGCATCTACAATCAATGGGCTTATTTTATACAATGTGTGATTATTTTTATTAATCAACAATCAAACGCTGGATTATAATTATAGGTAATCAATTATTTTTTTATTAACTGTATGAGAATTGTGGAAATAATGGTGATGCCGCACAATGGCTGCTGGAATAGGCTCCAGCATCTTCGTGACCCTGAGTAAGTATACCTGGTTTGGATAATGAATGAATGAATGAATGAAAAGAAAAAAGAAAGGAATCATAGTCTACTGACAAGACCAAGATGGCAAATTACAAGATGACAATCTGTGTAATAGGCCACATTAGACCACAGTGCCTGGAAGTTTGAGACGCCAATAGAATTGGAAACCCAGAACAATGTCTTAACAAGAAATTAATGATGTATGGTGAGCTATAATCTAAAATCAAAGGTGTGGTCTAAGTTTAAGCCTCACAATAGGAGAGGAAAAAATTCAGTATAAAAGAGAGCGCTTTAGACAGGTTGTTCAGTTGCTCCATGGACCAGCTTGGTATATTGTTGTACCCCTTTGCAGACTATTAACAATAAACCTACTCACATCAGACTTGTAAGTATTGGTTATTGATTTATTGTCTCTTGAACCTTGATTAATTGACTTTGATTCACAGTGTGTTGAGAAGACAATTCTCCCACACAGTCTATAGACAGGTCTACAGTACATCATGGAAGAAAGCAAAACATCGTCTCTCCATTCTTTTACCAGATCTAGTGTATCCTTGTCATCTAAACGCTCTCATAGCTCTATTAGTAGCACAGCTGCAGTTAAAGCTAGAGCTGAGGCTGAGGCAGCTAAAGCTAAAATACAGTTTGCTGTACAAGAGATGGAGATAAAAATGGCAAAAGCACATTTAGATGCAGAAAAGACATGCTTAGATGTACGTTTAGATGTACTGGATGTTGAAAGGTCAGCAGCAGTAACAGTAGCCAACGCTGAAGCCTGTGCAGCAGCACTTGTAAATAATAGTAAGTCAAGCTGTAAATCCCACAGTGAGCTTAGAGTTCAGTCTTTAGATCCCTCACAATGCGTTAAAGAGTATGTTCAAGAACAAGCTGAAGTACAGGCTAAACATTTAACACCAGTGCTACAGCATAGGGACCTTGCACCTTTAGAAAACACTTTGCTAAGTGGGCTGTCTATGTACAACATTCCTAGTGCCAAAGTGGATCTCTCTCATCAACCCACACCAACTGTTAGGAGAGAAGTAACTGACAATGGTGATAACACTGCTAAGTTAACCCCCAGCAGACAGCCTTCACCTAAAAGGGAAGTGACACATAACCCCTATTATAGCTGTAGTTGGCAACCAGATGATTGCAATTACCCACCTTCTCATACTCAGTTGTATGTAGGACCACAACAGTCAGCTGCCCTATGAAGGTGGTGATTTACATGTTCCCTCTTCATACAACATATCACGATATGCTTTACCATTTTTATGCTGACGCCACTCAGTTGTACGTGCCACTAAAACCCACAGATCCTAGTGCCCTAGCTAGCAAATCTCACAACTTGCATCTCTGACATTAAATCCCGGATGTCCGAAAATGTTCTCACATTTAATGATGATAAGTCTGAGGTCATTTTGTTCGGTCCCCAAATTCCATCAGCCCTTTTGTTACTAATCTTGGTGGTCTGTCAGGTAGTCTTAAGCAGGTTGCTAGGAATCTTGGGGTCATATTTGATGCTAATTTCGGTTTTGATAATCAAATCAAACATGTTGTTCAGTCATGCTTTCTACAGCTCAAAGTAATCTCAAAAATTAGACCATTTTTATCAATTGCCAAGCTGTAAAAAGTTATATACGTTTTGTCTATTCTCAGCTTGACTATTTCAACGCACTTTACTCGGGTATCATCAAGGGTTGCTTCCACCATCTGCAGTTGGTACAAAACGCTGCTGCTCAGCTCATTACCGGGACAAAGAGGCCTGACCATATCACTCCTGTGCTTGCCTCCCTACACTGACTCCCTGTTATATTTCGAATAGATTTTAAAAATTAATTGCTCACTTTTAAGGTCTTAAACGGTGTTGCTCTTTGTAAGATTATTGTAGAAAAGTGCTATGTAAATAAAATTATCATTATTAAGTTTAATGTTAAACACTGTACTGTACTGTATGTATACTGGTATGCTCTGTCATGTCTGTGAATGTTCTCATTCATCCAGGTCATGGTTATCTAAAGGAGTTGAATCAAGTGCAACTGGACTTGGTATATATCCGTGAAGACGTTTTGCCTCTCATCCAGAGGAAGCCTGAGAGGGAGCCTCTTGGATGAGAGGTGAAACGTCCTCACGGATATATACCAAGTCCAGTTGCACTTGATTCAACTCCTTTGGATATGCTCTGTCATGTTTCTCTACCTCAGGCATGTATGTAAGTAACCTGCTAACATCTATTTCAGCATCTCTGACATATTCTCTGCACCACTGCTCTTTATTGCCTCTTATTTCACCTGTAAAAAGTCAATCCTTGTGTATATATCTTAAGATTATTGTGTTGTTTTTGTGTTGTTGTGTTGTTACTCTATGTTCAAAACACTGAGACCCACAAAACCAGTCAAGTTCCATGTACAGTGCACCCGGAAAGTATTCACACCCCTTCACTTTCCCCACATTTTGTTATGTTACAGCCTTATTCCAAAATGGATTAAATTCCTTTTTTTCTCAGCAATCTGCACACAATACCCCATAATGACAAAGTGAAAAAGGTTTTGTAGAAATTTTTGCAAATTTATTAAAAATAAAAAACTGAAATATTGCATGTACATAAGTATTCACACTCTTTACTCAGTACTTGGTTGAGGCACCCTTGGCAGCGATTACAGCCTCAAGTCTTCTTGGGTATGAAGCTACAAGCTTGGCACACCTATATTTGGGGTATTTCTCCCATTCTTCTCTGCAGATCCTCTCGAGCTCTGTAAGGTTAGATGGGGAGCGTCGCTGCACAGCTATTTTCAGGTCTTTCCAGAGATGTTCAATGGGATTCAAGTCTGGGCTCTGGCTGGGCCACTCAAGGACATTCACAGACTTGTCCCAAAGCCACTCCTTCGTTGTCTTGGCTGTGTGCTTAGAGTCGTTGTCGTGTTGAAAGGTAAACCTTCGCCCAGTCTGAGGTCCTGAGCGCTCTGGAGCAGGTTTTCATCAAGGATCTCTCTCTACTTTGCACCATTCATCTTTCCCTTGATCCTGACTAGTCTCCCAGTTCCTGCCGCTGAAAAACATCCCCACAGCATGATGCTGCCACCACCATGCTTCACTGTAGGGATGGTATTAGCAAGGTGATGAGAGGTGCCTGCTTTCCTCCAGACATGATGTTTAGCATTCAGGCCAAAGAGTTCAATCTTGGTTTCATCAGACCAGAGAATCTTGTTTCTCATGGTCTGAGAGTCCTTTAGGTGCTTTCTGGCACACTCCAAGCAGACTGTCATGTGCCTTTTACTGAGCAGAGGCTTCCGTCTGGCCACTCTACCATAAAGGCCTGATTGGTGGAGTGCTGCAGAGATGGCTGTCCTTCTGGAAGGTTCTCCCATCTCCACAGAGGAATGCTGGAGCTCTGTCAGAGTGACCATCGGGTTCTTGGTCACCTCCCTGACCAAGGCCCTTCTCCCCCGATTGCTCAGTTTGGCTGGGCGGCCAGCTCTAGGAAGAGTCCTGGTGGATCCAAACTTCTTCCATTTACAAATGATGGAGACCACTGTGCTCTTCGGGACCTTCAAAACTGTAGAAATTATTTTGTACCCTTTCCCAGATCTGTGCCTCGATACAATCCTGTCTTGGAGGTCCACAGACAATTCCTTTGACTTGATGGCTTGGTTTCTGCTCTGACATGCACTGTCAACAGTGGGGCCTTATATAGACAGGTATGTGCCTTTCCAAATCATGTCCAATCAATTGAATTTACTACAGATGGACTCCAATCAAGATGTAGAAACATCTCAAGGATGATCAGTGGAAACAGGATGAACCTGAGCTCAATTTTGAGTGTCATAGCAAAGGGTGTGAATACTTATGTACATGCAATATTTCAGTTTTTTATTTTTAATAAATTTGCAAAAAATTCTACAAAACCTTTTTCACTTTGTCATTATGGGGTATTGTTTGTAGATTGATGGGAAAAAAAGAATTTAATCCATTTTGGAATAAGGCTGTAACATAACAAAATGTGGGGAAAGTGAAGGGGTGTGAATACTTTCCAGATGCACTGTATGTGCAAACCTAAATGGCCAATAAACTTGATTCTGATTCTGAATATGGGAAGGTGATGCTGCTGCTTCTGCTTTCACCTTGTTGTAATTATCCTCCTCACACTGTTGTATGAAGGTATGCAAGGTGTACAATTAAATCACCCACAATTATTCATCTAACTGGTGGAGTGTCTATCATAGTCATCACACTATCGTTTTAAAGGCATGGGAGTAGTCACACGTGTGAAGACAGTTTCTATAGGTGGGAGTTTATAGAATATTCAAGTCCTGAACAGTGGACTGGAGGAGGAGAAGACTAGTTCACACTAAAACAGCTGTCAGGCACTTTTTTAAAGAAGTCACGGAGGAAAAAGATCAGGAATCAGGAACAATATATTTGTCATTTCATATTATGTACTACGTACACAAAAGAAATGAAATTCCGTTTCCCCCAGCCCACAGCAGTGCAACACAAAAACACATATCTAAAAACCTATAAAAACAACACCACCAAAAGCATACAAAAACAGAGAGAACAAAGCAAAAAAACAAACAAAAACAAACCAAAAAACAGCAACAACACAGTCCACCCAGCGCAACACAGTCCAAAAACTCCACCGTCCAGAGCACGAATGAAAGCCAGCCAGGATGACTGTCGGAACTGCCGGTCAGCATGGGCTAGCAGTTAGCCTAGCCTGCCCCACCTCTGCATCCCATCAGACCACCCTCGGTGTTTCCCTCAGGCGCAGCTCCAGGCAGGTGCCATGGTG
Source organism: Lampris incognitus (assembly GCF_029633865.1). NCBI lineage: Eukaryota > Metazoa > Chordata > Actinopteri > Lampriformes > Lampridae > Lampris > Lampris incognitus. The sequence continues at coordinate 33,979,760 of NC_079212.1, forward strand.
CCTGGGCCTATCGGATGCAGCAGACCAGGCTCCTCCAGCCGATCAAATGCCAGCTCTCCATCCAGACACCCTCGACGCACCTCCCCCACACTCCACACGATGACACAAATGCAGACAAAAACACTGCACAGTTGATGCTTGGTGAGGCCACCACCATACCGCCTCGGTGTTTCCTCTTGGGCAGGGCCGTGGGTTAGCAGTTAGCTTAGCCTGCCCTGCTTCTGTGTCCTGTCAGACCGCCCTCGGTGTTTCCTCTTCGGGCCCACAGGACGCAGCAAACCAAGCTCTCTTAGCCGATCCAGTGCCAGCTCTCCCAGCCAAGCGAAATCGACGATCAAAATAAAAACTTCACATGATGACACAAACTTAGACGCAGATGTAAATGTGGACCAAGAAAAACACTGCATAATTGGCACTGGGTGAGGCCACCGCAAACGGAAGTCCGTGCCGCCATCTTCCCACACCAGATCAGAAATGAAGAATTTTAAATTTAAAATGTCCAACTTCATTTGGCACATCTACTGGCCTTTCTAGTAGTTTAGGAGCTTTTATGATCTCCCTGTGTGGTTTCTCACCATCCAAACACCGGAGACTCTGCATTGCCCCATTGTTATGAATGGTGTGAGTGACTGACGGCCCTTTGACGGTTTTGCCTTTCACCTTATTCCTGCTGGACTAAGCTTCAGCTTCGCAATTCCTTGAATTGAATTAAGTGGGAACAGAGAGTGAACGAATGACAAAGAGGTGAATGTACCTGACTGGGGTCTACGCAGTCAGTAGTTATGTTTTTTGGGCAAACACCTTGCCCATGGTGGAGAGGAAACTGAAGCCCACCAGAGCCACAGACAGAGTGGGCATGAACAGCTCCCAGGCCTGGGAGATAGAGGGAAGGACAGGGGGGACAGGCTGTGGAGAGAGTGGGTGTGGGCAGATTTGGAGGGGGAGGTAAATAAAATATCACAGGGTTGATAGGTTGACATCATGGGTTTGACTTGTGATAGCAGTCAAACTCATGCCAATTTCTATCAGGCATCTGAAGTCAGGGGCTTGGACCAAAATGGACAACCAACAGAAATAGCATTAATTTGGCTGATTTCAGAACAGCAATAATTTTGGAATAACTGTTATAAGTCTAGTTATAACAGCTAGTTAGTTTGGAGTTGCTTTTGTGTTCACTTGAGGTGGAGAAGTTGACATCATGACAAATATTATGGCATAAAGATCAATGAACGTAGAATTTTCAAACTTGTCCAATGTCACTGTAGGACTGGTCTTTTCAACTCTTCCCCATTTTTTCCTCTTGGATGTTTTTGACGATGTAATCTTTCAAGTATATTGTTTAATATTTCAAAATAACCCTATGAAAACACCCTATTCTCAGTTCAATTTTTTCAAACAATTTGCTTTAAACTCTCCAACCATGTGTCTGAAAACATGGCATTTGTTAACATGGCAGTGATAAATATAAATTACAGAGTTCTACTAACCCACTGGGAATGTGTACCACAACCTGGACCCTGTGCTAGCCTGCCAGGCCAATCTGCACTGACAGAATGGTGCCCCAGATGACAGGACAAATGAAAAAAACAAAAAACAAAACAAAAACGTAAGTCCATCTATCTGTCTGTTTCTGTCTCTCTGTCTCGGTCTGTCTGTTTTGGTTTGTCTGCCTATACATGTAGACAGAGAAGTAACAAATTAAAGGAAAAACCTGAATGCTTGACCCCTTGAATGAGGGTGTCCAGGGGCTCTGTTATGCTGTGGGGGGCATTTTCCTGGCATGGTTTGGGTTCACTTGTCCTGCTTAAAGGGAAGGGTCACTGCAAATCAACGCAAAGTTATTCTGAGTGATCACCTTTATCCTACGATGAAACATTTCTATCCTGATGGGAGTGATCTCCTCCAGGATGACAATGCCCCCATCCACAGGCCACGAGGCTCACTGAATGATTTGATGAGTATGAAAATGATTGATGATGGTTTAATGATTATGAAAATGATGTGAATCATATGCTATGGCCTTTATAGTCACCAGATCTCAACCTAATTGAACACCTATGGGAAATTTTGGACGGACGTGTTAGACAGCGTTCTCCACCACCACCATCAAAACACCAAATGAGGGAATATCTTTTGGAAGAACGGTGCTCCATCCCTCCAGTATAGTTCAGAGACTTGTAGAATTTATGACAAGTAGTGTTGAAGCTGTTCTGGAGGCTCCTGGTGGCCCAACACCTTACTAAGACACTTCATGTTGGTTTTTCCTTTCCTTTGTCACCCATCTGAATGTATACATGCATGCCTACATGCATGCACAGAGGTGAACACAAATAAACACACTAATAAACACAAAAAAACAAACGCTTGCAGCCCAGATCTAGTTGAATCCAAGTGTTTGTCACGTTAGAAAAAAACATCAATTAACAAAACATGACGGTATATCAGGGGCAGCTTGCAGATATTTGTCAGGAATCTGCCGAGCTGGAGAGGACACAAATGAAGACAGATTGTTATATAATTATGAGTCATCTGTAACGATGGCATCTGTCCATCTGGATAAATTTCACTGGGGATGGGACATTTTTGTGTGTTTACATGCTTTCATGGATGTTAAAATGCATGTGTGTGTAGATGTGCAAGTGATTTGATGTCCATCAGATGTTTGTCATGCATCTACGCTCCAATGTGTGTGCCTGTGTGAGAAAGTGCACTGGTTTCTATGTGTGTAGGTGTTATATGGTACATGGGGCTGATTGTATGCAAGCGTGTGTGTATGACCTACACCGACATAGTTTCCCAGGGTATGGCAATAGGAAGCATGTTCTTAAAGTGCTGGTTGAGCATTTATCCTCTGATGAGTATCGCCATGGAAAGGACAGACACCAACAGAGTTGGTGCCCGTCACCCCAGACAAAATATTTTTTAGAGTTTGGGAGGAAACAAGCATGTGCACACACACCCACGTGCACACACAAATATGAACATACACAGGAGCACACATACACCACAGTATATGTGTGCATACTACTACTACTACTACTTTTGGCTGCTCCTGTGAGGGGTCGCCACAGCGGATCATCCGTTTCCATTTCTTCCTGTCCTCTGCATCCTCCTCTGTCACACCAGCCACCTGTATGTCCTCTTTCACCACATCCATAAACCTCGTCTTTGGCCTTCCTCTTTTCCTCTTCCCTGACAGCTCCATACTCAGCATTCTTCCCGCAATATACCCAGCATCTCTCCTCCACACAAGGCCAAACCATCTCAATCTCGCCTCTCTTGTATATGTGTGCATACACACATACATACGTATTTATATTATCTATCTATCTATCCATCCATCCATCCATTATCCAAACTGCCCATCCTGCTTTCAGGGTTGCAGGGATGCTGGAGCCTATCCCAGCAGTCTATCTATCTATCTATACCTATTTCTATACGTACCATATCTCTCTCTCCCTCTCTCTCTCTCTCTCTCTCTCTCTCTCTCTCTCTCTCTCTCTCTCTCTCTCTCTCTCTCTCTCTCTATATATATATATATATATATATATATAAATCAAGTGGGTCAAGTAAATAGTTTATGAGACAGTACAAGCCTGTTTCATGCCATAAGCAATCATCAGCTGTCAATAAAGCTAATATTGGTGGCTTTCGTGACAGCTGATGATTGCTACTAAAATATGCAATGCATTAATATCTCAATTGGGTATTTATCTTGACAGAATATAGAGTTTAAAAACCGTGGCGTGACCACACACGGTCGTTCCAGTAGTTCCGGTCATTGTTTGGGACTGTTTCAATGTTTATTTTCAGTTCTTTTTCTACATTTCACATTTTATAGGCCTTGTTATGTTTGTTAGGTTAGCAATATGTGTTTTCTGTTTTGTTTTTCAGGTAATGTTTTCACTTTCTCAATTTTGCCATTCAAGTTTGACCATGTCTTTCTGAAGTTTAAATTGTTTAAAAATAGTATTATAGTTGTTAAAATCTTAATTTTGGTGTCAGTCATTTCCTAACAGACATACTAACTTATGCAATGCATTAATACCTCAATTGGGTATTTATCTTGACAGAATATAGAGTTGAAAAAAACGTGGTGGTCAAAATGACTGCCCATGGTCGTTTTAGGAAGGAGTGAAATCCCAGTCATTCTAATGTTAAAAATTCTGCAACTAGAATCCTAATTAAAAGTGGAAAATTTGACCATATTACACCAATTCTTACCTCTTTTCATTGGCTTCCTATCCATGTTAGAGCAGGCTTCCAGGTGCGTCTGCTGAATTATAAAATCCTAAATGGGCTTGCCCCATCATACCTGTCTGATCTCCTCAAACCGTACATTCATACAAATAGGGCTCCTGTGTGTACCCAAAGTTAAAAAGAAGTCAGCTGGTGGCAGGGCCTTTTCCTGGTGGGACCCCTTCTTGTGGAATAACCTGCCTGCTGCCGTCAGACAATCAGAGTCTGTTGAATCCTTTAAATCCAAACTTAAAACTCATCTTTTTGCCTTAGCCTTCATTTAGTTGCCTTTAAGTTGTAGTACTTCACGACTTGTACTGCATGAATGAATTTACCAAGCACTGTTTTGATTGACTATTGCGACTGTTCTCTTCTCTCACATGTCTTTTCTCTCTGAATGATGTCTCCTCCTTTCTCTTCTCCCTGTGAATGGTTGTGAAATGAGTCTCCCCTGTGTGCACGTGTGTCTGTCCTTCTCCTCGGTCTCCATGGTGATGGTGGTCACCACCGGGACATTGCTTGGCATCCTCCTCATCACATTCTTTTTATATCTTTTAAATCCATTTAATTTTGTAATCTTTTTTCAATGTTATATCCTTCTGTCTCGCCAATGTGTGACGAATGTCTTTTATTGGCTCTCCTCCCGTGTTTGTGAATGGGGTGATGTGAGTCTCCCCTGTGCATGTTCAGTCTGTCCTCCTGTCAGGTCTATGGTGATGGTGGTTGTGTGGCTCAGGTCCTAGACTGTTCTGGTGGCATCTGGCCACCGCTTGGTGTTCTCCTCATCATATTCTTCATCCATCCATTATCTGACCGCTTATCCTGCTCTCAGGGTCACGGGGATGCTGGAGCCTATCCCAGCTGTCATTGGGCAGCAGGCGGGGAGACACACTGCACAGGCCGCCAGGCCATCACAGGCATCACAGGGCCCGCCCACACAAACACACAAACACCTAGGGACAATTTAGTATGGCCAATTCGCCTGACTTACATGTCTTTGGGCGGCAGGCGGGTAGACACCCTGGACAGGCTGCCAGGCCATGACAGGGGCCGCCAGGCCATGACAGGGCCCGCCAGGCCATATATTGTATAATTCCTTTGTAATTAATGTTATCCTCTTTCAGTCTTGTATCCTGTACACACAACATCCATTGCACATCTGTCCGTCTTGGGAGAGAGCTCCCTCCTCTGTTGCTCTCCCTGAGATTTCTTCCTATTTTTTTCTCCCTGATAAAGGTTTTTTTTTTTTGGAAGTTGTTTATTATCTGATGCAAGGGTCTAAGGACAGGATGTTGTGTTGCTGTAAAGCCCACTGAGGCAAATTTGTGACATTAGGCTATACAAATAATATTGACTTGACTTGACATCATGGATAAAAGAACAGGTTTCTGTGTGATGATGATGATGATTATGACTGTGTGAATGTGTGTTTGCATGCTGTATATATTTGTTTGCATGTGTGAGGTTTATTTTATTTTATTTTTTTTGCCATCTGTAAAATTGTGTGCTTGTGTGTCTCTGTTTCTGTGTGATAGGTGATAACTATGCGTCTGTCAGAGTCGATGTCTGTGTCTGAAAGCCCCTGTGTCTACATTTATATGTAAACGTGTGTAGGCCACTTTGTGTATTTGTGCAGTATCGGTGATGAAGATTGTGTATGTGTGTGTATTATTTCTTTCTGTATTTGCGTGTGCATATGTGTGTCTTTGCATTTGCTTGCCTCAGTGTGTGTATGTGTGTGTGTGTGTGTGTGTGTGTGTGTGTGTGTGTGTGTGTGTGTGTGTGTGTGTGTGTGTGTGTGTGTGTGTGGGTGTGTGTGTGTGTGTGTGTGTGTGTATGTACCTGTATGACACCACAGAGGAAGCTGACTTGTACAGCGATATTTGGCTGCATCCACATAACCCTTGCTCTCCTCACTATTGTTGCTAAGCAACTCCACTTTGGTTGTCACAGAACCAATCATGACGGCCAGGACAGCGAAGGTACCTGTCACACACACATACATACACACATACCCATGCGTCAGATGGACACACAAAGACAAATCACATACACAAGGTGTAGGAATACACGCAAAAAGATATGCAGGTATTACACACTTGTATCATTTATCATCCTCAATTATCCACCTCTAAATGTCAGTTACCAAACAAAATGTGCTGTTCATCACATGGAGAGCTGAGTCACCGCAGTACTCAGAAATGGCAGCGTGTCAACAGTGTTATATCATTGTTCATTTTAAATAAAGATACTACATCAAAAGTTGGTGCCAGTCAAACTATAACTATGTATATAGCACTTGTCAACACAGGCTTTTAAAAGTGCTTCCCAGATAAAAGAAAAACAGTCTAGTAAAACAAGCAGCAATGGTCAGTGAAGCAAACTGTCGGTTTAACTGTTATTTTTTCAGTATTCGATGTATTCAAATTACACTCTTGTTCAGAGACTTTAGACAGCAGACAGTAAAATGAACCAGTACAACATAATGTGTATGCTGTGAAGTAAAAATTACAAGAAGCTGAGAACAGGAAAAGGACAGAGATTCAAACAGTTGTAAGCTCTTGAGCTGTTTGACATCAGGGCCTCTGTGTGACCAGCGGTCGAGGAAGCTGAAGGTTTGGAGCGACCTCGCTTCTGCAATTGTGGCTCCTGACTGTGGAATGACCTCCCACCTTCTATCAGATGTGCTCCATCAACACACTCGTTAAAATGCTGCTCAAGGAAACATTTTCACTTGCAGAGTTTTCCACCATGATAAGACAATTCTCTAGTGGCTTGTTCATCATGAATCTTATGAAATTCTGCATTGGTTTACTGCTTTTCTTTTTTTTTTGCTTCGATTTTCAGTGAGGTTTTTTCTTTCTTTCTTTTTCTTTCTTTCTTTCTTACTTTAGTAATGTTTTGTTATTTTTTACTTCTGTGCAGCACATTGGCTAACACTTTGTTTTATTTTTATGAGCTTAAAAAATTGACTTTGACCTCTTCCAAAAAGTTATTTCTCTCTTCAACACATCTGTGCATTAACAACATATAACGTGTGGTGCAGGCAGAAATCACAGTGTGGGTGGGCACAGAGAATATCAGGTGGCCTAGCCTGTCCAAGACCAATCATACTTAATAGATTCTGAAATGAATATGTTAACCAAAATAGGCCATTACATCATAATTATGTCTCTAATGCGAGGGAATTTTGGTGGTGGGGCTACCCTTTAAATTAGCCTATATTTGGATTAAATAGTGTGTGGGAGAGGAGAGCTCTTTTGCCATATGCAAATGGAAAAAGCGTTGTGTGTGCATTATGGCCAGTCAGCAACCTGTGTGGGGTCGGATTTGGGGGGGGGGGGGGGCTTTGCAGATGCAGATCATCTGGTCGTGGGCATGAGCAAGACACACTTTAACTTAGCCACACACACACACACACACACAGTGTTGTGCATGAATGCATCGAATGCATTTAACGTGTTCATGTTTTTGCTGAACGGTGAGCTGAACCTATCCATTTACAACTAATAAATGTGAATGTCAGTGTCGTTCACGCACTGTGTTTTATGGCAACTGGCAATGCAGACGCAGCTACCAGCCCCGACCGACCAGAGGAAGCACTAGTGCAGCGACCAGGGCACATACCCACATCCAGCTTCCCACCCCCAGACCGGTAGCGTAGCCAGAAATTAGTTGTTGGGTGTGCCACTTGAAACTAGGTGGCCGGTGAGAAAACCATGCCTGCATGTGCTAATTCGTGAGTGTACGTGCGTGAAATGCGCGTGTCCGTAGATAAAAAGAGATGAATCCCAGATGAAAATGTAATACTTCAACTGTTGTTTTAATGAGGTAAATATAGTTGTGGTACATAATGTGGTTTCGACAGTCCAAAAGATATTCTTTACAAAAGATACCCCAGCGGCTCAGACTTGTGTCCCATTATAAATTAAATATACTAGCAAGAGTGTATAGCGACAGTGTCTCAGACATGTCTATCAAGGTAATCGCCAAAGGTGGGGGCTAGTTCCCATAAACGCAGAGCCCGGTAACCCTACGTCACCACCAGCACTAACCCTATTCCCAGGGTTCAATTTAGGATTTTTCCCCCACTTGCCCCCCAGGCATGTAGATCAGAGTTTTACTTTTCTGGGAAATATATTTTTACTTGCCCGGGAAAAAAAACAACACTTTTCTATAAAACTGTTAATCTATTAATTGTATATACATCAATGGTTCGTCCAAACAACAAAGAACTATTCATTTTCTTCTTAGAACCTTCTTGCTCTCGCTCTCTCTCGCTCTCTATACATACATCCCTATCTATCTATCTATTGTGGCGAACGTAGAAGCAATGACAAAGGTAACTTTGCAGCCCCTTTATTGAACTCACACAGAAACAAGAACTTCCCGAAATGTGACCCAATACATGGGGGTCATCAACTCAAACAACAAAGTTGTTCAGGGTTTCAGTTACAAGGTTACACAACACAACAGAATGACAACTGCAATTAAACCACAACAAATAGTAATCACATAAACACATAAAACCACATAAAACACTTACAAAACATTTAACAACTGACAATCTGCACGCAGTGCCTGATGGGTAAAACAGGACAATTGGCACAATTCTGACGTGGTAGCAACTTCGCTACATTACCCCCTCCAGCGTGTCGCCTGTCCTCAGCCGACAACAAAGTCCCTATAGCGAAGGGGAAGCCGTCTCCACCACCGCGGGGGCACGGGTCCCTGTTCCCCACTGTCTGTCCGGTTGGTAGGGCCTGTGGGTGTAGGAGGGACCGTCCCGGGTGGGCTAAACTGATCTACAGGTTCTTCAGCCAAGGGGCGGTAAGGTGCCAAACGGTCCCAGTGCAGAACTACCACCCGCCCCCGGACACACAGTTTCACCCGGTACACAACATCCGAAAGCTGCTCCAACACCTCACAGGGCCCCACCCACTGGCTGGCGAGCTTGGGAGAGACTCCTCTCTTCCGGGTTGGGTTGAAGACCCACACCTTTGCTCCTGGGGTGAAGGAGCGGCCCTGACAACGAGTGTCATATGCCCGCTTTTGTTTTGCACCTGCCTGTTCCTGATGCTGCCGAGCAAACTCATGTGCCTCGGCCAGACGTTGTTGGAGGTCCTGCAGGTACTCGAAACCGGGTATCTTGGGAAGGTCAGTACCCGGGGGCGTGCCAAAGGCTAAGTCCACAGGGGTCCGCAGTTCTCTCCCAAACATGAGCGCGGCCGGTGTACACCCAGTACTTTCTTGTACTGCCGACCGGTACGCCCACAGGACCAGGGGTAGATGACAGTCCCAGTCTCGCTGGTGCCGTGAGGTGACAATAGCGAGTTATGTGGCGAGCGTTCAATTGAACCTCTCCACCAGTCCGTCGCTCTGGGGGTGGAGGGGCGTTGTCCTGGTCTTCTTCACCCCCATGCGTTGACACACCTCAGCGAATACCTGTGCCTCGAAGTTCCGCCCCTGATCGCTGTGTATTTCTTCGGGCGCACCGAACCAACAGAACATCTCACACACCAGCCGCTCAGCTGTAGTGGCAGCGCTGTGGTCTGGGACCGCATACGCCTCAGGCCATTTGGTAAAGTAGTCCATGGCCACAAGGACGTACCGGTTTCCGTTGTCTGTGGTGGGAAATGGGCCAAAAAAGTCCACACCGACCCGTTCCATGGGGGCCCCCACCTGATATTGTTGTAGAGGGCCATGGGAGCATCTGGTTGGTCCTTTCTTGGCAGTGCAGGCATCACAACAGTGCACAAAAAGTTCAGTGTCATGCCTGCATTCGGCCCAGTAGAACCGTTGGCGCAGTTTGTTCAGCGTCTTTGCCACCCCATAGTGACCTGCCCCCACCGAGCCGTGGGCTGCCCGTAGCACTCGTTGGCGCCAGTCCTTGGGCACCAGTAACCGCCACACACTTCTTCCCCAGCCCGGCGCTTGCCAGACCCGGCCCACTGGGAAAAGTAGGCCTTGGTCTCCACCGACATGGCAGAGACAGCTTGCCAGTGGGGGCGTGCCTTGGCGTCGACCCACTGTCCCACCCTGGCCAGGGTGGGATCACTATCCTGCACTGTTTGCCACTCCTGCTTGTCCATTGCCATCAGCCACGCCTCCTCTGGCTCAACCTGCCGTGTGGTGGACACTTGGAGGATTGCTCTGTCTCGCTCCTCTTGGCGCTCACAATGTCTACAATCCTTGCAGGGACGACGGGAGAGGGCATCTGCATTGCTGTGCAGGCGCCCAGCTTGGTGCTGGGTCTCGAAGTCGTAGCTCTGCAGCTCCTCAATCCACCTTGCCACCTGGCCTTCGGGCTCCTTAAAGTTGAGCAGCCAGATCAGGGCCGCATGATCCGTCCGCAGGAGAAAGGTCTGGCCATAGAGATAGGGGCGAAAATGATTGAACGCCGCGACCACCGCCAGGAGCTCGCGTGGTGTAACGCAGTAATTGCGTCCAGGGCGGCTCAAGACACGACTGTAGTAAGCCACCACTCTCTCTCCCTCAGCAACTTCCTGAGACAGGACGGCCCCCAGCCCCACATTGCTGGCGTCTGTGTCCACGATGAAGCGGCACTTAGGATCAGGAAGGGCCAGGATGGGTGCAGTGATCAAGGCAGTGCGGAGCCGGGCAAAGGTGGCTGCACAGTTATCGTCCCAGTGGAACTCCCGTCCCTTCTCGGTGAGACGGTGTAGGGGACTTGCAATGGAGGCAAAGTTGCGGACAAAACGTTGGTAGTAGGAGACGAGCCCCGTGAAGCTGCGCACCTCGCTGACGTTTCGCGGAACTGGCCATTTCTCAACCGCCTCCACCTTAGTAGGATCAGGGGCCACGCCCTCTGCCCCCACCACATGGCCCAAAAACTTGGTCTCACGTCGAAGGAGGTTGCATTTCTTGGGGTGCAGGCGCAGGCCCGCCCCCCGAATGGCTTGGAAGACCTGACGGAGGTTCTCTAGGGCCAGCTCGAAGTCAGTGGCATGAACCAGAAGGTCATCAAGGTAAACCACGCACCGGTTGCGGGGAATGTGAGCCAGCACCCTCTCCATTAGTCTCTCGAACGTGGCGGGGGCATTGCAGAGACCAAAGGGCATCACACGAAACTGCCAGAGTCCCTGATCGATGTTGAAGGCCGTCTTTGGTCTGGCTTCTGGTGCCAGCTCCACCTGCCAGTAACCGCTCCGTAGGTCAAGTGAGCTGAACCACTGTGACCCTGCGATGTGGTCCAGAGCGTCGTCAATGAGGGGCAAGGGGTAGGAGTCCTTGCGAGTTGCATTGTTCAGCCGACGAAAGTCCACACAGAACCTCCAGGTGTCATCTTTCTTTTTGACCAGGATGGCAGGGGCGGCCCAAGGGTTATTGGATGGCTCTATCACCCCGGCTGCAGCCATCTCTAGAATCATCCGCTCTGCAGCTTCACGCTTGGCAAGCGCTAACCGGTAGGGTCGCAGTCTAATGGGTGGGGTTGTACCAGTGTCGATTGTGTGCTGCACCAGGTTGGTCTGGGTGCACTCCACTTCACGTGCAGCGAAAATCTCAGCGAACTGTTGGAGCAGGTCTTTCAGCTGTTGACTCTGCTGAGGGTCCAGCCCTTCACTGCTCCGCTGATACAGATCCTGGATGGCGGCAACAGGGTCCGGCAAGGGTGTCTGAGGAATGGTAGCCTCAATGAGGGTCGTCGTCATTGTTGGTGGGCTGGGCAGTGTCATCATCCCCTTGGTTGGCAGTGGAGGTGGGGGCGGCGGTGGTGGCATAGTGACAGGTGGAGTTGGCTGGATGTGGACACGTCCCACCTTCCTCTCTGGACGGCGCCGGAGGGCCAGGGTCTCTGTGCCAAGGTGAATGGCATTACTCGACACATCGACCAGAGCCCCCCAGCGAGTCAGCAAATCTAGCCCGATGATGCAAGGGTCTTGTATTTCAGCCAACCAAAACTCGTGGGTGGCTGCAACTTTCCCTGCCCGCACCTGCAGTGCTCTCTTCCCCAGCATGCTGGTTAGTTCCCCAGTCACAGTTCTGATTTTACAGGTGGTGGGCCTCCACTCTGTCTCTGGTAGCACCCCTGGACGCACAATGGAGATGGTGGACCCTGTGTCCACAAGGGCCCAGCAGCGGTGTCCACCAATGGAGCAACAAAGATAGAGACTGTGTGCGTGGCCCACTCTGCCGATCTGGGAAGAGTTCTTAATGGGGGATATGGTCGGTTGGCTGTGTGGAGCCATTACAGCCTCCACCCTCTCTGACTCTTCCAATGCAGTCTTGAAGGCTGTAGGTGCCGTGATGTGGAGGTGCTCCTTCAACCTCTCTGGGGTGAGCCCCTGGATGAAGGCACTCAGGGCTAACTCGTCACGAGCTGCTGGATCAAAGGTGGGGTAGCCACGATGTGCAAAGAAGTGCACGTCTGCTGCATAGGTTTCCAGGGTCTCGCCCTCTTGGCGGCGCCGGCGGGCCAGTCGGTCTCGCATGCTGTCAGTAGAGACCCGTTGACCAAACCGTCGGTCTAAAGCAGTGGCCAGTGTCTCGTAATCCTGCTGTTCTGACGGCATAAGGTCGAGCAATATCTGCAGCGCATTCCCTTCGAGCGCCAGGGCAACATGAGCAGCAGTGTCTTGGGTGCTCCACTGGTTGTGACTTGCTACCAGTTTCACTTGAGCTAGGTATGGCTCCAGGGCTGTGATGCCCGCATACCGTGGGAGCTTGAAGATGCGTGGGGATGGCAGCATCACATTAGCAAGGGGTGCTGGGGTTGTAGTGACGTTGGTCAGCGAAGTGGTGACGGTGACCGGTGATGTAATGGCGGCGGCCGGCGGCGACGTGGCGGCTGTTGATAGTGGATGGGCCGTGGCCGGCACCGGCGATGAGACGGCGGTGGAGACGGCGGCGGCTGGCGATGACATGGTGGCGGCTGGCGGCGGCATGGCGGCTGTTGAAATAAGAGTAGGCCGCGACTTCTCGGCGGCAGTTGCCGCCTCCGAATCGCTGAACCAGCCGGCCGTGTCGGGTCCTGAAGGACTGGGGGGGCTGGCTCCGTCCGCCCTTCCTCCGCGGGACATCTTCTTCCGAGCGGCGATGCTCTCTCCCCGGGAAAGCTCTTTTTCCAGACACTCGATGAAGTCCTCAATCTGCCGGAGTTCTACATCGAAGCTTCTTCTTGATGTTGCCATCTTCGATTTGTGGGTATTGGCTGCAATCCCACTTCTGACACCAGATGTAGCGAATTCGGGGGACAACGCAACCACAGGAACTGCCGCGGCCGGGAAGCGAACCCGTATCGCCCGCACCGCAGGAGGCATCGCTAACCGCTAGACTAAAGGGTCAGACCCGCGAGCCAGCGGCCAGCGTGTCTTCTTATCCATGCACGTTACACTACCCACCTCCTTCGGGAAGCGCGTTCCCGCGCTTAAGCATATCAGCTCCTTCTTGCTTGCTTGCTGGTTGTCCATCGTGTCCGATGATGACCATCTTCTTCTATTTGTGGGTCCTTTGAGGACTCAGATAGCAGAAGATACCTGCGCAGAGATGGTTTTTAAAGTGGCATGGGGGGTGCACTTCTCCCAACGCCACATGACTTGATTGTAGAGGAGATGGTTCCGATGGCAAGGGGGATCCCTAGACGACCGGCACCTCCACACAACTGCAGGGGGCTGCCGGAAATCCAGTTTTTTGGAAACCGCCTCGAAGCGTGCCGCCACAGCTTGCTTTTCTGTTGGGGTAAGCTCCCTTAGCCTTATGTCTTCCAGACTCACCCACAAGGCAGCGGGGCAGTGGTTGATAGGTGCCAGGGCCTGCACACCATATCTCTGGGGCCCACTGCTGCTCCGAGATCCCCTGCCAAGTTAGCCTGGGGCCGGAAGACCCCAGTTACCATGTGTGGCCACGGGGAGGCCTGGCAGGAGTCTTGGTGAAGGAGAGGCTATGTACTGGCAAGGGAAGGCTTACATGCTAGGATGCTTCCCTATTCGCCACAAAGGCTAGCCAGCGGCAGCAAGCTAAGGGCAGGAAGGACACATGCACCTTCCCTCCAACTACACACTGCTGCACTAGACGCATCACCACACACACACACACACACACACACACACACACACACACACACACACACACACACACACACACACACACACACACACGATCAGCTCCTTCACGTCTCAGGGCGCATACGCTTCCGATGGCCTTACGGTCGCCCCATCCCACTTCTAACACCACTGTGGCGAACGTAGAAGCAACGACAAAGGTAACTTTGTAGCCCCTTTATTGAACTCACACAGAAACAAGAACTTCCCGAAATGTGACACAATACATGGGGGTTATCAACTCAAACAACAAAGTTGTTCAGGGTTTCAATTATAAGGTTACACAACACAACAGAATGACAACTGCAATTACACCACAACAAACAGTAATCACATAAACACATAAAACCACATAAAACACTTACAAAACATTTAATAACAACTGACAATCTGCACGCAGTGCCTGATGGGTAAAACAGGACAATTGGCACAATTCTGACGTGGGAGCAACTTCGCTACACTATCTATCTATCTATCTATCTATCTATCTATCTATCTATCTATCTATCAAACAATCAATCACCATCTCCGAGAGGGTTGGAGGCCAGCCTCATTAAGAAATTGTTATGTGCCACCGGGGGAGAGAGGGTACTCTAGGGAACCATTCTCTAGCCAGCAGTCACTGCCATAGGCCTGCAGTTGTACAACGTAGCTAGTATCTAGTTAGCTAGCATGCTAGTGTGGAGGCTAGCTGAATTAGCTTGGTACTAGCCAGACTAGAAACTTGACAGCATAGCTAATTTACTGCCAGCCATGGGCGCTAGCTATGTAGCCATTTGTAGATGCTCACATTAATTAACGGGCGCTATGTAGCCATTCGTAGATGCTCACATTAATTAATGGGAGATAGTAGTTTAGCGATGCCATGGTGAGGCATTTATTGTCTGCGTGTGTAACCAGGTTAAAATTAATGTTTTTATTTTATTTTGTTTGAGTATGAAATATCACCAAATCCTGTCTGTGTGCTGTGATTTGTGTTTACTACATTTTATTTTATGTCATTATTTACTTTTATGTATGTTTTCCAACGACCGTCATATACGTGTACTGTCGCTTTAAGAGAGAGGTCTTGTGGGTACACGGAAGAGGGAACGCGGGAGAGGCCATTTTTGTTTTGTGGGAGGAGTCTCAAGCAGCGATCGAGCCGAGCCACGCGTGTTTCTTACCGTAGGACAGTTTTGCTGGTTGAGGAGAACGTAACTTTGAGTATCCCTGTAAGAAGATACTGCAAGCTGTGGGATAAAATACTTGTTTATCCTTTCTTACATCGGAGTCCCGTGGACGGTTTCTCCTTCTAACGCACACAAGTGAAGTCCGGGCAGTGGTTGAACTTCGACCCCCACGTCCGTAAGAAACACCGCTCCCGCTGGAGGACTGGACGTTTGTCGAAGGGTTTGAAACTAAAATAAATGGCAAGGTGGGCCAAATAGAGTCCTGTGTGTCCCCCCTCCTTCCTTGATGATGATGATGATGATGATGAGAGACTGAGGGCGCCCCACAACACCTGGGACCCCACCGAAAATAGAACACAACGCAGAGCTAACAATGAGAGTGACGGGCGTGCAGCAGGCTGATCAGCATAGAACAGCATAGGACTGCCCCCGTTACACGTGCAACACACAGAAGCCTATGAGAGCCAGGAGAAAAGAGTCTAGAGTTAGTTACACAAGACGATGGCAGAGGATTTGGTGTCAAAAGCGCCTATTTGTCAATATTTTCGGATTTAAACCCAATGCTAATAGGGAACTTACTAACATTAATGAAGCAATCTGTAAACTCTATAGAGAGCCTTCAGCCTTCTCTGCAACAAGTGAAATCCGACGCCGCTGCTCTGCGAGAGCCTGTGACTGCTACAGCATGGATGGACCAAGTCAGAACATACAATTTCAGTTTATAATTATAGCGTCCATCATCACTAGGTATTGATAATATGCTTAGTAATTTACAAAGTAGTTTTTTTTATTTGATGAAATCTGACTTCAGGGGCGTTCCAATTGAAATGTGCGACTTGTCACTTCCCAATTCAAATGGAACGCACGATTGGAAATACTGTCGCACGCGACAGTTGATTGACTGGCCAATCAACTTGCCCGACATACATGTTTAGTTGCCCCGGGCAAGTGGGCAAGTGCTTATGTCGAACCCTGCTAACCCTAACCTTAACACTAACCCGGGCTCTGTGTTTATGGAAACTAGCCTTTACCATCTCCAAATCTACTGGGCAAAAGTGTGACGCCCCCCCCCCCAGGCAGCGATCATTACAATCAATAGTCTTATCAAATAAAACAAAATAGGCCTGGCTACAGTAGAGAAGTGTTCTGATCTGTTATTCCCACCTATATGCTTATTTAGGTGTCATTAATTATAAATGATTAGGAACACCGTTATTACACAATGCCTAACGTGGCTTGCTTTATTCCACCGTATTGCAAGACTGCCCGAATAGTATTCCTCGCGCTTCTCCCCACATCAACAGGTGACGTCACATACATACGGGTGCCCTTACATGCCAAACCGGTACATGACATCCCTCCTTTTCTGGGAAATAAATTTCCGGTTAATTTCAATTCAAAAATATGAACCCATATAATGACAGTATCAAAACATTCCTAACCAAAACACATACCACATATTCTGTATGCTTTCACCTTAATTAGAACCATGTATTAATTCTCCATTAGCACATATTCACTTATGAACAGTCTGTAAACATATAAAACCTTTTAACATGTTAATTTCACATTTGCATCATCAAACAACAATCGTCACTGAACTTGACCCAACAGTTTTTTTTTTACATTTCTCCAGTCTATGTCATATCATAATCTGCCAGCCTCGATGGCAAGCGTCTCTCTCTTGGAGGCCTGTCTGCCCCCGGCCGGGGTGTCATTGCTGGTGTTGCTCCGCTCTGCGTTTTGAGCACCCAGTGTCTCTCTGTTTGATGTGCAGTCCTCGGCATCCCGTGATGCTTCTGCTCCGGCAGGTGTCTCCTGAGTACTAGTGTATCGCTTCACGAATGTTGTGTTCCGTGTGTATCTGGCTCCGGTTGGAGATTCGACGACAACTTGGTTTCCTGATTTGCTCACCACCTTGTGTGGCGTTGTGTTGAATAGTGTTGTCAGTTTATCAGTCTTTTCTTGTCTCACCAGGACCGTGTCACCGACACTGACATCCGAGTACCTGGCGTGACGCCGTTCGTCTGCATAGATCTTTGATTGTCCTTTCTGTTCTGCATCTCTGTCTCTTACCTCCAGATCAGCGTGTGCTGCTGTGATGCTTGGCAGCTTCCCCCTCATCTTTCTTTTTGTAATATATTCGCTATATTATCTGGATGTATCCTATACTGCTAATATATCCATACCAGTGATTTGAGCTGAAGACCAATTCCCAACGTCTTGTCCTCTTTATTGTAGCTCTCCGACTCTCGCAGCAGTCAACATCCGGGGTATATGAGAGCCTAGCTTAACCACCACTAGGTAGCGCTGTTGGTCTACTACACTCCTCCCCCTTAAACTATGAAGTTCCCCTAATAAAATATTATCACTCTAAAACATGCTGATATGGCAAATTACTTTCAGCATCTTTTACTTGGTCATTACTGGTTACACAACCCACTTCGACCCACATTTGCCCATTTACATATCAGTCTCAGGAACTTTTTTTCACATTTTTTTCTGAACAGGAGTTGAACAATTTAATCTCTCAGGAACTCTTTTATTCAGGAACTCGGCTGATCTTACAAAGACAGTCGTTTTGGAGGTGCCCTCTCTCTCTGAGGGTATCGGCGCTCAACCACCTCAGGGGAAGTGAATGCTCGGTGAGGAGGCGACACGGCCTTGCCCACCGAACCTCATAAGGGTGTTGCAAGCTTCCCCGGAGCCTGCATCCTTCAGGTGAGTACGGGCTAGCACCTATGGCTTCAGGTGTGCCTTTCCCCCCCAAATCCGCAACTGCAGGGTAGGTGTTGGTGATACCCATCTGGTCATCCTGAAACTGAAATGCCTCAGGAGGACTGGAGGGTCGGTCGAACAGCAGATGGTCAATGTGGACTGAACGTCGGTTCACTCCATTCCACACCAGGTAGGTGACTGGTCCGAGTCTCTTTTCCACTGTCCCTTTCGTCCACCTCTCCTTTCCTCCACGGAAGTTTCGGATCAGTACTGAGTCCCCCTCTGACAGATGTCTCAGCTTCGAGGCCAGTTGGTCATGATAGTCCTTCTGCTTTTGTTGTTCGTCCCCCACCACTCGAGCGAGGTCTGGCTTCAGCAGGCTGAACCTGGTCCTAGGCTGACGTTTGAGGAACAGTTCTGCTGGTGTGCAACCTGTAACGCTGTGTGGTGTGGTCCTGTATGACAACAGGAAGTTGGCGAGCCTGTGTTTCACTGTAATAGTGACATTTTGTTTCTTCTCATCGAGCAGCTGTTTCAGAAGTGAAGCTTTCACCGTCTGGACTGCTCTCTCTGCGGCACCATTAGAAGCAGGATGGTAAGCTGGCACCAAGGTCTGCTTAATGCCGTTGCTTTTCAGGAATGTTTTGTACTCCAGCGAGGGGAATTGTGGACCGTTGTCCGAGACGATCTCCTCAGGAAGACCGTAGGACGAAAAGATGCTCCGCAGCACTTCGATCGTTTTGGTGACGGTAGTTGTTGCCATGGGGATCACCTCAAGCCATTTTGAATGACTGTCTACTAACACTAGGAAATGTTGCTGATCCTTCTCTGCAAAGTCAATATGTAGCCTCTGCCACACTCTCGTAGGCCACTGCCAGCAGTGTAGTGGTGCTACTGCTGGTAGTTTCCTCACACTCTGACAAGCATCACATTGCTGCACTGCACGTTCGATATCACTGTCCAACTGAGGCCACCATAAATAGCCCCTCGCCAAACTTTTCATCCTGCACCCTCTGGGGTGCCCTTGGTGTAGGTCGTACAGTAGTCGTTCTCTGTGTGCTGGTGGGATGATAATTCGAACTCCCCACAGTATGCATCCTTGTTCCACAGACAGTTCATTCCTTCGGTTGAAGTACGGTTTCAGTGTGTCATCATTGATGTAACTCGGCCATCCAGACCGGGTTAGTTCCAGTACCTTGCATAGGACTGGGTCCTTGAGAGTGCTCTGTGCAATCTCTGTAGCCTGCACGGGTAGCTCATCTGCTAATGAGAAATAAAAAATGCTGTTCTCCTCCGCTGTTTTGTCCTTTTCTTTCCCCGGCAGTCTAGATAACGCATCCGCATTTGCATTGTCCGCTGACGTTCTGTACTCTATACTGTAGTCATAAGCCATAAGCCTCAGTGCCCATCTCTGCATACGCAAAGTGGCTAGTGTAGGGATTTCTGACTTGGGTCCTAAGATGGCAAGGAGGGGTTTGTGGTCAGTTATTAAACTGAATTTGCGGCCATAGAGATATTTATGAAATTTGGTCACGCCAAATATTATGGCCAACGCCTCCTTCTCTATCTGACTATATTTACTCTCTGCCTCTGTCAACGTATGTGACGCAAAGGCGATTGGTTTCTCGTCCCCATTTCCATTATGTGTGACATTACCGCACCTATCCCATAAGGGGATGCGTCACAAGCTAATCTCAGTGGTTTCTGCGTGTCGTAGTGTACTACTACTGAGCTTTTCACTAACTGTTCTTTGGCAGCCTTGAATGCTGCTGCACACTCTGGTGTCCATTTCCATTCGACTTACTTCTTCAGGAGTTGGTGTAGTGGCTGCAATACGGTCGACAGATCTTTCATGAAACGGCCATAATAGTTTAACAGTCCTAGGAATGACCGTAGCTCTGTGACGTTTGTGGGCTGGGGTGCATTTACGATGGCGGCAACCTTTGTCTCAGTGGGGTGAAGTCCCTCTTTATCTATCAGATGCCCCAGGTACTCTACTTTCTCCTGCATGAAGTCACATTTTGCTCTTTTCACTCTTACCCCGTAGCTCTCCAGTCGGCTCAAAACCTCATCTAGGTTCCTCAGGTGCTCCTCTCTTGTTCTGCCTGTGACTAGTATGTCATCAAGGAAGCAGGTCACATGCTCTAAGCCTTGTAGTATCTGGTCCATCACATTCTGGAACATAGAAGGTGCACTCGACACTCCATATGAAAGTCTGTGATAAACATAAAGTCCTTTGTGGGTATTTATTGTTAAATACTTCTCTGGGTCCTTCTCTAACTCAAGCTGTTGGTAGGCATGTGAGAGATCTAATTTGCTAAAGAGAGTGCCCCCGGCCAGTGTGGCGAAGAGATCCTCGGCGTTCGGTAGTGGATAGGTCTCCTCTTCCACACTCTGATTAACCGTGACTTTATAGTCTCCACAGATACGAATTGACTTGTCTGATTTGTGTACAACTACTATCGGGGCAGCCCACTGACTATGGTCTATCTTTGAGATAATACCAGCTTTTTTCCAGCCTATCTAGCTCTTTTTCAACTGTGTCTTTTAGTGCGTATGGCACTGGTCTTGCCTTTCTGAAGACAGGTTTTGTATCTGGCTTCACTTTGATATTTGCCTTAAATTCACGAATAGTGCCAGCTTCCTCAGCAAATACTGCTTTGTGTCTCTGTAACACTGCCTCTACATCTGTGTTATCACTGCCCCCTGCTGGTGTAACTGAGAATATGCTTGCCCAGTCTAGTTTAAAATTGGCCAGCCAGTTACGGCCAAAGAGGGCTGGTCTGTCACCTTTCACAATCACAAGAGGTAAATCTCCACTCTGGTTGTCATATTTCGCATTGACAGTCACTTGACAGTCTCAGATACCAGGGTTACGGCAGCTCCTGTGTCAAGCTGCATGTCTACAGGGTTTCCTTCTAACTTAATACTGACCTTAATGTCCTTTTTTCCATTACCAACTGTATTCGTGGAGTACACTGTATTCATCGGATACGCACCAAACAGTTCATCCTCATTTCCATCTCCTCTCTCACTTGGACTGTGGTCTTCAGCCACATACTGTGTATGTCCCTGTCTATTTTTAGTTTTACACATTCTTGCTATGTGCCCTACCTTGGAACACTTGTGGCACGTCTCGGTTTTATACCTACATACTTGAGCTGCATGGTTGTTACCTCCACATCGGTAACAGGGTTGGTGCGTTTCTGTTCTCTGTGGTCTAGAGTTGTCACTGGTAGGTTGCTTGCTTTTCCACTCGCTGGTGGACGACTTGCTTCTCCACACACCCTTGCTTGTTCTCTTCTTGTCTATCTTATTCACAGTTGCAGCTCCGCTTGGTTTGCTGGCAAACTCCAGCGTATTCTTTGACGCCATTTCCATAGATAAGGCCAGCTCACGTGCTTTTGCAAAAGTCAGATTGTGTTCTGCGAGCAACTTTCTCTGAATAGCCTCCACTTTTAAACCACTAACAAATCGGTCTCTCAGTGCTTCATTTAAATGCTGACCGAATTCACAATGTGTGGACAAGTGCTTTAAAACAACCACATAATCACACACTGACTCATTTTCTAGTTGGTTTCTTTTCTGAAATCTAAAACGTTCAGCTATGATTAGTGGCTTGGGTTTATAATGGGATGCTAGTTTCCCGCTCAGTACTGCATACGTGAGGCTACTCGGTTTTTCTGGTATGCAGAGATTCTTTAGTAGGCCATAGGCTTCTGCGCCTATCACAGACAGGAAAACATTGGCCTTCTTACCGTCCTCCACTTCATTAACGATCATCCATTGCTCCAATCTTTCAAGGTACGACTCGAAGTCCTCTTTACCTTCCTTGTATTCAGCAATATTGCCGATGAAATGCGCCATGCTTGTGCTTGGCTTGGCTAGCTAGTCTTCTCTTGCTAGCTGGCTGTAAGCTAGCTGGTAGCGTCACGTTGCTTCGTCCGCTTTTATTAACTACCGGGATTACCTTCTCACATTAAAGGTATCCCATCCTCGTCGCCACTGTAATATATTCGCTATATTATCTGGATGTATCCTATACTGCTAATATATCCATAACAGTGATTTGAGCCGAAGACCAATTCCCAACGTCTTGTCCTCTTTATTGTAGCTCTCCGACTCTCGCAGCAGTCAACATCCGGGGTATATGAGAGCCTAGCTTAACCACCACTAGGTAGCGCTGTTGGTCTACTACACTTTTGAAGAGCAACTCCGCGGGACTCTTCCCTGTGGTCGTGTGATCGATGCTCCGGTATACTGTCACATACTTTCTGAGTTCTCGCTTCCAATTGAGTCCATCTGAAACAGCGATGCGAATCCTCTTCATCAGCGAGGCGTTTTGACATTCTACCTCGCCGTTCGCATGCGCCCATCGTGGCGTTGTTTTCACATGCTTGATTCCGTTGGTGTCACAGTACTCACTGAACTCCTCTGATTTGAACTGAGGACCTTGGTCTGACCTCAGTGTGACGGGAAGTCCATGTCGACTGAAGATTGTCTCTAGACTGTCTATCACTTTTGACGTGGTTGTGGACTTTAACACATCATACACATAGTAGCGGCTGTAGTAATCAACTACAACTAGAATCGAGTCACCTGTCGGCAGGGGTCCGAGTAAGTCAATGGCAATATCTTGCCAGGGCCCCTCTGGTAACTCTGTTGGTCTTAACGGTTCCGGTGCGTCTGGCCGAGCAACAACTTGGCATCCGTGGCATGACCTACAATGTCTCTCGGCTGCTCTGTCCATTGTTGGCCACTAGACTTTGCTCCTGGGGTGCTGTTTAGTTCCGACAATTCCTAAGTGTCCTTTGTGTGCTAGTGAGAGAGCGCGTGCCCGCAGTACTTGTGGCAGCACAATACGCGTTCCACGTAGAACCAACTGTCCTATTACACATAACTCACTAGCCACCGCAGCATATGCTGTGCACTTCTCAAAGTGTCCACTCTCAATAGCTTTACGCACCTCGATCAGCTCCTCGTCGTGGGCTGATGCCTCCTCCACCTCGCGAGTTGTCAATGCTCTGGGTGTGGCACTCACTGCAACGAATCTCACGTACTCGTCGGATCCGTGTGCATGTTTCTTTTTCACTGCGCTGTTCCCCAGCAGACGTGATAGTGGGTCTGCTATGTTCTTTTTGCCCGAGATATGTACTACTTTAAAATCATAAGGTTGTAACCTTGGGACCCATCGCTCTATACAAGCGCATGGTTTCGAGCTTGGGCTGTAGATAGATTCAAGAGGTTTGTGGTCTGTAACCAAGTCAAATCGTCTACCATAGATGTATGGGTGTAACCTTTCACACGCCCATACCAGACCTAAGGCCTCTTTCTCTGTCTGAGAATACCTGCGTTCACAGTCGGTTAGACCACGACTGACATAACAAATGGGAACATTTTCTCCATTCTGGGTCTGTACTAACATTGCTCCTAATCCCACTGGACTAGCATCTGCAATGATTTTGGTCGGTGCATCTTTGTTAAAGTAGGCTAGTGTCCCTGCTTTGGCAAAGCCCTCTTTCAGCGCCTCAAACGCTTGTTTCTGTTCTGGACCGAATTCAAACGGAGTGTCTTTTCTTGTCAGGTGTCGCAGCAGCTCTGACACTGTTGAGAACTGTAGAATGAATCTGCTGCTGTAATTTACGAGCCCGAGGAAGCTTCTCAACTCCGATGCGTTTTCCGGCTCTCTCGCCTCACTCACGGCTCTCACTCTCTCCTCCTCTGTAGGACCGATTCCTTTTTCAGACAGCAGGATTCCCATGAAAATCAGTCGATCCATGTTGAACTGACATTTGGCAGGGTTTAGCGTCAGTCCGCACTCCTCCAGTCTCCTTATGACTGTGTGTAGTCGCTCGTTGTGTGTCTCCTCATCCTTAGCGTGGACTATGACATCATCTGAGATGTTCTCCACACCTTCTATACCAGCCAGTGCAGCGGCGATTTCATGCTGGTACTATTTTCTGGCGGAAGACACGCCGAAGATGAGTCTCTTGTATCTGTAGACTCCGTTGTGGATGGCGAATGTGGTGATTCCGCGTGATTCTGGGGTCATTTCAAGTTGGTGGTAGCCTCACTTTAAGTCCAGTTTACTAAACACCACCGATCCATTCATCCCTTGTAGTAGCTCATCCACAGTGGGTATTGGATACCTCTCTCTGATGATGGCAAGGTTTGCTTGTCGCATGTCTAAACACAGTCTTATTTCTGAGTTTGCCTTGGGCACAATGACCACTGGATTTACCCATGGTGTTGGTCCATCGACCGGTTCTATTATGTCTAGATCTAGGAGGTCTTTTATCTTGGCCTCCACAGGCGCCCGTAGGTTGAAGGGTATACGCCTGAGTGGCTGTGCTACTGGTGTCACCTCTGGGTCTATGTGTAGCTTTATCTGTTTTGTTTTCAGCTTCCCTACTGTAGTGATATAACGCCATGTATATACACTGGAACTACACTAGGTGTTATGTACTACCCGGACTGTTATTATGGTTACACCACTACCATGTATGGTTATTACGTCTGCCTACTGAGCCACGATTAAACCTGAGTTCTATAACCCGGTGTGGTCATTGATCCTCGACCAATACTACCCCAAGTATTACTTCATGGTGGCAGTGGTAAAGTACTCTCTATGAAGAATGAAGATAGACTGATAAAATTGTCCGTGGATAATTTCTGTCATCATTCAAGCAAGAGTGCGCCGGAGCTGAGCTAGCCGCAAAGCTAACTAGCTAGCTAGCAACAGGAGACATCATGGCATCGCATCTACCGACGATGAATTGGTCAGACCCGGACCTGGGTGAGGCAATTTCACTGTATAAACAGAAAATGACTCTGTATTTAGAAGATGAAGAAATAAATGGCGCAGCTAAACAAGCTAGGAAAATATGTCGTGGAATCGGAGATGAAGGATTAAAAAGACTGAACGCCAGTGGTCTCACCGATGATGAAAAGAAAAAGCCTGCCAAACTATGGGACTTCTTTGAAAAACAGCTGAAGTTGAAAGTAAATTTCAGAATCCATAGACTGCAACTGATGCAACACAGACAGAAACCAGATGAGAATATTGATGATTTTGTGACCAGAGCCAGAACACTAGCACAGAAATGTCAGTTTTCAGATGAAGAGCTTAATGAGCGTATGATTGAGCTTATTATTGCGAGCACTCCCCATGATGCCCTGAGGAATGATCTATACAGCAGACCAAAAGGATATTCCTTAGCAGAGGTTCTGGCCGAGGGACGAAAATATGAAGCCCTGACAGCAGGCAATGAACAGCTAGACAAACTTAGCCTGTCACACAATGAGAGAATCCACGCTGTGGACAGGGACCGCATATGTCGTAACTGTGGGAGAAGCCACAAACCACATCGATGTCCTGCATATGATGATGAATGCAATGCGTGTAGTGCAAAAGGTCACTGGGAGCGGTGCTGCAGGAAGGCCAAACGAGAGCGCCAGGAACACTCCAGCCAGAGCAGGAGCGGGAGAAGTAAGTCCCACACACCACAAGACAAACAGCACAAGTGCAAAACCTATATAGACAAAAAGCAACAGAGCAGGACTCACATACATGCTGTAGAGAGTAGCAGTGAAACAGACAGTGAGAACGAAAGTACTTACCAGAAACAGTTCCACTCCATAACTATCAGTGAAAAGTGCATGCATAGCATAGACAGCAAGCCAGCCAGAGAGGAGGCGTACACAGTCCTGAAGGTGACACCACCTGACCTACCTGGCCGTGGATACACACTACGTCTGAAGATAGACACAGGTGCGTCAGGCAACACACTCCCATTGCGTACCTTCAAGCAGATGTACGGTGAAAATGCATGCACCCAGAAACGACTGAAAAAAACCAACAGGAGGCTATCTGCATACAGTGGTCACGCCATCCCCTGCCTAGGCACCATTGACATTCCATGCCAGTACAAAAAATCTAAATGGATCAATGCAAAGTTCTATGTTGTAGACGTACCAGGGCCAGCCATAGTTGGGCTGCCAACATGTGAACTGTTAAACCTAGTGACTGTCAATGTAGATGCAGTGACCGAGAAAGGACATGCAAACCAGAAAAAAGTTAACTCAAGACAGCCAAAACCCAAAATGACCATATCTAACAGTGCAGACCTAAAGAGAGCATACCCAAACCAGTTTGACAAAATTGGCAACTTCAGTGGAAAGGCCAAGCTCTTCCTGAAAAAGGATGCTGAACCATTCATAGACCCACCACGTAAGTGCAGCATTCACATCAAAGACAAACTGAAAGATGAACTGAATAACCTAGTCGAACAAGATGTGTTAAGAAAAGTAGAACAGCACACAGACTGGTGCTCGAGTCTGGCATACAGCACAAAGAAAGATGGTTCCCTTCGCATATGCTTAGACCCCCAAAAGCTTAATGCCAGCCTTAGGAGATGCCCACACAAGATTCCTACTGTGGAGGAACTGAACCCGAAGTTTGCAAATGCAAAAATATTCAGCAAACTTGACGCAAAAGCTGGATATTTGTCAATACATCTAGAGGAAGAGTCACAACTGCTAACCACATTCCGAACTCCATTTGGTAGATACTGCTGGAAACGTTTGCCATTTGGTCTCAGTGTCTCTCAAGATCTCTTCAAGGCAAATATGGACCAAATCCTGGAAGGGCTCGACGTTGTCGTCAGCATAGCCGATGATATCGCAGTCGACGGAGCAAGCGAAGAGGAGCATGACAGGAACCTGACCAACCTGATGGAGAGAGCAGCCAAGACAGGTATTGTGTTCAACAGTGACAAGTGCACAATCAAACAGACAAGCATCTCATTCTTTGGCAACCTGTACACAGACAAAGGTATCAAACCTGACCCAGCCAAAATCAGGGACATCCAGAAAATGCCGACACCCCAGAACAAAGATGAACTGAGCAGATTCTTGGGGATGCTGACCTACCTGTCACCCTACATCCCAAAGTTCGCAGACAAAGCACACACACTGAGGGTGCTGCTGAAAAGTGACGTGCCTTGGACATGGGACACTGACCACCAAAAGAGCTTTGAGGACCTGAAATCAGTTATCAACGAACATGACTGCCTGAAGTACTATGATCCAAGCACACCTCTGACACTTGAGATCGATGCATCACAGAAAGGACTGGGCGTGGCATTAGTGCAGAACAAAAGACCCATAGCTTTTGGCTCAAAGACACTGGATGACTGCCAATCCAGGTACAGCAACATAGAGCGAGAAATGCTGGCCATAGTCTATGGAATGCAGCGATACCATACCTACCTGTATGGGAAGTCATTCATTGTAGTTACAGACCACAAACCCCTCGTTACCATATGCACAAAGCCACTGCATGCCGCCCCGCCACGGCTTCAGCGAATGCTGATAAAAACACAAGGATACAACTACAAGATCACGTATCGACCAGGAAACCAGATGGTCCTGGCAGACACACTCAGCCGACTACCCAACCCTGAGAACAACAGCAACATCGAGCTGGACGAGCGCATTGACGGAATAGAGGCAGAAGTCGAGGATCCAGAGATGCTCACTGTTGCAATGATAAACTTCTCTCCCGAGAAACAGGACGCACTCCGCACGGAAATCACCAGCGACCCCAGACTCAATGCACTGAAAGAGCTGATCCACCAGGGATGGCCAGACAACATCAAAGCTCTACCAAGACAATTACGTGAGTACTGGTCATTCAGAGATGAGCTCGCAGTTGAAGCAGGAGTCATATTCAAAGGCAGACAGGTGCTCATCCCAGACTCCATGACTGATTCTATACTCGAACAGCTGCATGTAGGACACCAGGGCATCGAAAAGACACGGCGACTGGCGAGAGAAAGTGTCTACTGGATCAGAATGAACGATGACATCGAAAGAGTCTGCAGGTCATGTAGCGTATGCGTGGAACATCAGGATGCAAATCCAAAGCAACCTCTCAACCCACACAACACACCGTCAAAACCATGGCAATCCCTAGCTTCTGATCTATTCGAGATCGATGGACATCAGTATTTACTGATTGTGGACAGATATTCTAAGTTCCCTCTAGTGGATGAAATGCCCATGCCTGTGTCCAACCGGGCAGTTGTACAAAAAATGGAAATGTACATGTCTCTTTTTGGAAGGTCTGACGAGATACTTACAGATAATGGACCCCAGTACACAGGGCACGCGTTCCAGAAATTCACGGCTGACTGGGGAATCAGGCACGTGACAAGCTCACTCCACTATCCAAAAAGCAATGGATTCATTGAGAGGCATGTGCGACACATCAAATCCATTGTGAAAACCATGAGACAAGGAGGTAACATACAAGTTGCCTTACTACAGGTCAGAGCAACACCCATCGACAGTAAACTACCATCACCAGCAGAACTGATCTTCGGAAGGCCAGTCACCACCCTGCTGCCGAGTCGAGGGGACCCAGGCAAGGAGGAAAACCGACTCCACCTGGAGCAGAGAACAGCAAACATGAAGGAACATCATGACCGCAGCAGCGGCAGAGAACTACCTCCACTTGGTCCCGGACAGCACGTATCTGTCCTAAACAAGGAAAAAGGGACTTGGTATCCAGCCACCGTCGTACAAAAGTGCGATGAGCCAAGGAGCTACATTGTGCAAACATCAAATGGGAACAAACTCAGACGTGGCAGGAGCCACCTGCGGGAAATTCACCACCCCCATGCACTGAGGAGCGCAAGAACCCGCTTCACAGAACCTCAACGGGACACTCATGCAGCTGGAACTTCTTCCAGCCAAACCTGTGAAACACACAAGACAGTACGCACAAGATATGGAAGAGCTGTTTCCAAACCAGCTCACTACAAGGACTATGAGTAGAGACAATCACACACAAAAGGAGGGCTCTGAATATGTTTATATTTTGATACTGTAAAAGTTGAAAACTAAACAGGGGGGATGTAGTGATATAACGCCACGTATATACACTGGAACTACACTAGGTGTTATGTACTACCCGGACTGTTATTATGGTTACACCACTAACATGTATGGTTATTACGTCTGCCTACTGAGCCACGATTAAACCTGAGTTCTATAACCCGGTGTGGTCATTGATCCTCGACCAATACTACCCCAAGTATTACTTCACCTACCCCCTGAAATACAGTCGGGTACTGCTGCTGAAGTCATTGGTTCATGTCTCTGACAGCTGATATGTTGGCACCTATTTTCAGTACACCTAGTTTCATGGCCAACTCTTTTCCTAGTAGTGGTTCTCCATCACCTCTGATTACTATGAATTCTGCTTGTTCACAGTGTTCTCCTATTTTTACTTTGCATGTGAACGCCCCTTTAATGGGTAGAGGTTGGTTAGATGAATAGGAAAATAGTTTCCTTTCCGACTTTGGGACATATGAGTGGCACCTAATTTTCTCTGACTTTAAACCCTCCCAGGTCTTTTCGTCTATCACATTGCAAGTAGCCCCGGAGTCGACAAGCATCTTCAAACTAACTCCTCCCACATTTATGTTGAGCCTATCTGACTTGTTTGTATCACTCAATACAAAGGCATAATCATGTTCTTCTATCTCTATTTTATGCACTTTTTCCTTTCCTGTTGCACCTTTTGTTTTGCATTGCTTTGCCAATTGGTCTCTACCATTGCATTTGCGACACGTTTGGCCGCGCGCGGGACAATTGGGGTCTTTCCCAAAGTGGTCTGAATGTCCACATCTAAAACACATTTTGTCCATTTTGTCCGTTTTTCCTCTATCCGCGCCCGGTCTCCCTTGTCCTCTCTTCTGATATTTCCCTCCTTTCTGTGAGACACGACTCACAGTCGCCTCTGCTCCCCCCTCCCTCACAGACATCTCCGCCATTTGTTCTTCAATTTGTTCACACTGCGCCGCCAACTCGAGAGCGCGAGCAAGCACCAAACCACGCTCCTCAAGGAGTCTACTTGACGTGCATTTGCTTACAATTGCATCTCTAATCTGATCGTCTGTGTCTCCACCAAAACCGCAGTCTTTTGCCGCACGTCTCAAGCGTGTAGCGAATTGTTGTACTGTCTCCCCCTGATTCTGGGAGATTTTCTGAAATGTCTGGTGGGCAAATGTAGCATTTACTTGAGGCACGAAATATCTGTTCAAAGCTGCAACAGCGGCATCATAATCAGTCACCTCTCCGGTGCCGTCCAAAGTTGAAAAGATGTCCTGTGTGTCTGGACCTGCGTGATGCAGAAGAAGTGCTCTCCGGCGCTGCTTCACTGCATCCTCGGTGTTATCATCGATGATCAGACCTTTCCCATCAGCAAACAGTTCAAATGACATTAGCCATCTTGTCCACCGCGGCCCCAAAGTCGCCGGGTCGGAGTAGCAATCAAACGCCGGTACGCATGCTGTCTTTTCCATGCTGCCGCGCTAGCTAGCTACAACTGTTAGCTACACTTCAGATCTAACTAAACGTTACGAACTTTAGCTCATCACTTAGCTTAGGCTCGGTACATCACTCGTCGCCATTGTTCTGATCTGTTATTCCCATCTATATACTTATTTAGGTGTCATTAATTATAAATGATTAGGCACACCGTTATTACACAATGCCTAACGTGGCTTGCTTTATTCCACCGTATTGCAAGACTGCCCGAATAGTATTCCTCGCGCTTCTCCCCACATCAACAGGTGACGTCACATACATACGGGTGCCCTTACATGCCAAACCGGTACATGACAAGAAGAACTAGGCAAGACTACAATCTACACAGCATTTATTTACATTAAACACAGCCTACATACCTGAGCAAGTTGCTCAAAGAGCAAGATGACGTGGCTTGACCTTAAATGCTTTGGTGATTTCATTTGACTCCAAAGTCTCTGTAAGTTCCCTTTCAAAAAAAAAAAGCAACGAGAGGCTATTCAGTCCTGTAAACATGGTTGCTCTGCTGCTGGATTTTATCCTGTTGACTGTTGAGAACAGATGCTCCATGGAACAGCTTGTAACAGGCAATGTGATCAACATCCTAAGTAAACTGTTCATGTTGGGGAATACATCTTAATCACAAGAGTCTAAGACTTCGATTAGGGACAGGTACAAGTGACTCCCCATTCACCTTTCATTTGATCAGATGCCCAAATACTGTAAGTTTGGGCCCATCTACTCCAAGTCCATCATGCTTGCTTGGAGCCCGTAGTATTTCCATCTTGCCAAACGAGTCTGACGCGGGCAGCAGTGACACAGCAGCCTTCATTATTCCATAGGAGTCGCACTGAAAATGGTTGTTTAGTTCCATAAGCTGCCTGTCAAGGATCGAAATCCACAATGAATGCAAATCCAAGTCACTCCTAATGGGCGCAGCCCTGCCCATTGTAGAGGTCACACGCGAATCAGCTAACCTGGAAGGTAATTTCCTCTTATGAGCACCCGCAACCTCCCAGTTCTGCACATAATTTTTCTTCACGACATCATCAGTAAGCCTGATGATTCTCTCACATTCCCCATCTGAGTTATTCCGAAATGTAGCAAAAGTTTCTTTGAGGCCCTCAATCATGTGGATGCAGTCAGTCACCAAAGTAGATGGGGACTGTAGGCCTTTTGTTGCAAAATCACAGGCACTGAACAGCTTAGAAAATGCCACAAGGAGAAAGATCAATCTTTTGGTCTGTATTTGTTGCAAGAGAGACTCTGTGTCTACATTGCTCTGGCCAGAGCCTTCTGCAAACTCACTCAGTGTTTCTAATATGGCATGATATAAAGTCAAAACTCGACTGACAGACTCAGATTTTGAACTACATCTAATATCTGTGCAACACACAAGCTCAAGACAGGCTCTGTTGGGGTGAAGCTCTTTTTGGATTTGTAGAAATTGTGTGTGTCTGTTGGCTCCAGTCATGAAATGGTACAGTGAATTCAAACATAAACAAAAGGGCCACGGCAGGAGACACTTTCTGTCAAAAGCATGCGATTCAGGCGGTGCGAGTGGCAATGTACATACACTGCATGGGGGAAAGATTTTTTGAGCAGCATTTGCACCCCAGTTTTCCCACCTGACATGACTAGTGCCCTGTTAAAACTGAAACCCACACACAATCCAAGGTCCAGCTGCAGCAGTTCCAGTACTTCCAAGATTTTGTTAGCGATGCCAGAGGATGTCATATTCTCTGTTGCCACAAATCCGACAGCTCTCTCTTTCTCTCAGATTGCCACTGTGCATGTACCTTACACAGACAGCAATTAGTTCCTTCTTTGAGAGGTCTTTGTATTCGTCAGCTAAGATGGCATAGTAGGTGTCGGTCTGTGCATGCAACTGTGCTTTGATCTTCTGGAGTAGAAGTGATGCTGCAGTTTCAAGGAGGTCAGTTTGGATGTCAGGGCTCATCATTTTTGCATTACTCGAAAGCTCATCAACGTGCTTTTTTTTAATCTCTGGATCATATGAACAAACCAGTTCAAACAGTTCAAGAAAGTTTCCTCTGTTCAGGCTTGCTGTGTCTTCCCTGTAACCGTGTAGTGTAATGCCTTGTTTCGCACAGAAAAGAAAAATGTCAGTGATAACTTTCACATCATGTGCCCAGTTTCTTTCGATAAAGTCAGCAAATTGCTCATGTTTGTCTTTCGTGACCTGGTGCATGATGTCGCCTTTTCCAGCCCTTTGACTGTCCATGAAATCTTTGTGTCTGGCCCCAGCAGCAGCATGGGCTTTACTAGCTTCGTGTTTTATACAAAACTGACCAAGATGACCCAGTCTCTCAGTCTGCCTTTGCTAAATCTGTCCTCCTTGACATCGATGGAAAAGTGGTGGCAATGTTGGTAAAATACATCATCCAGTTTAATGCTATACTCTACCCAACTGTACCGGTTATACCATTTAGCTGAAAAACTCCTGCTTTTTCCACTGACTGTTTGGGTGATAGGGAAAGCACGCAATTTGGGCTGGCATGCAGGTTCGTCTACTGCTGAGAGGTCGTCAGCGGTAGCCATTTCTGTGTCCTGTCGCACGTGGTGCAGCTGCAGGTAGACCTACCAAAGGAGTCACCATTGCAGAACTTGTTGAGGGGGAGGGGGGTGATACATCCTCCTCCTCAGCTGGTGTAGGCCTTGTGTCTGGCTGGTCATTATCTATGCGACGTTTTTTGAAGAAATTCAATAGCGAGCTTTGTTTTTTCATTTGGATAAAGTAGCTAATATCTAGCATTAGCAAACAAGTATGAAGTTACCTGCTGTGTCATTTCACTGTGACTGCTAGCCTCCCATGATGCTCGCTGGGACAAACAGTTGCTAGCGCGTGTATATCAAAGTTTAACATTTTGATTGGTAGGGTTGTGCATGACGGTGGGTTTTTTTTTATGAAAATAATGTATTATAATTTATTTTTAAATGAACAATTATTATAATTAGAACACAATAGCCTACGTTTCAAACAAAATGTTTTAGTAAGGTTATAACAAAATTTTTATTTTGCATCTGATTTTTTTGGGCATGCCAGCACCCTCTATGGGTGGCACAGGCACACCCAGGCACACTCGTGGCTACGCGCCAGTGTCCAACGCTTGTAAATACTGCAATGCCTCGGTGGTAATCATGGTGCGTCTGAAAAAGCAGCTGTACCCAGACATGTTAGAAATAATTCCTGAAAAACAAAACGGAGAACACATATTGCTAATCTAACAAACGTAACAAGGCCTATAAAACGTTAAATGTAAAAAAAGAAAGGAGCGTTGCAAAGGAAATGGCGCGAACAACACACGTCATAAATAGTGACATGATGTGCACAATGAAGTGCAAATTACACGCGATCATTTTGACCGCCCATGGTAGTTTTAGGTAGCTCTTATAACTTTTTTTGTGCAATTGATCTAAAACTCATTTTAATGCAAATATATGCAATTTTAGGTGCATTCAATGAGCGGCAGGTCTGTATCTTTTTTTTCCGGAGTTATTAAACTTGAAAATCTAAAATGGTCAAAATGACCACCTTGGTTGTTCTAATAGTTTTTAAAGTTTAAAGTTTTAAAGTAAAGCAATTGTGTTACACAACAAAAAAAGATGGCACAACATTTTGTTCCAACTTTTGCACTTGCATTACATTTGAATACTTCCCTTGATTAAGCCAACATTTTGGGCCTAATTCTTAAAATAAACGAAAAATAGAGAACTGCATTGGTGTTTTGTCTCTTGCTTACCAAGGCATCCACTGTACTGAATCAAGATCATGAGCCTTGAATTGTGAGACGTATTAAACCGTGAGATTTGTGAATCGTACCACCCCTAGTAGTTACTATAGCTCTGCACATCACCCTTATTCTTGAAAGTCGGTACTAGTACACTTCCTCTCCACTCCTCAGGCATCCTCTCACTTTCCTAGATTGTACACAAGCTGGTTAAAAACTCCACTGCCATCTTTCCTAAACATCTCCATGCCTCCATAGGTATGTCATGTGGACCAACCGCCTTTCCACTCTTCATCCTCTTCGTAGCTGCCCTCACTTCATCCTTGCTAATCCACTGCACTTCCTGATTCACTATCCCCACATCATCCCACCTTCTTTCTCATTTTCTTTATTCATCAGCCCCTTAAAGTAACCCCTCCAGCCACTTTCTCAACACTCTCTCCTCACTTGTCAGCACATTTCCATCTTTATCCTTCATCACCCTAACCTGCTACACATCCTTCCCAGCTCACTCCCTCTGTCTTGCCAATCGGTACAAGTCATTTTCTCCTTCTTTAGTTTCCAACCTCTCATACAATTCATCACATGCCTTTTCCTTTGCCTTTGCCACCTCTCTCCTTGTCTTATATGGTGTCTCCTTGTACTCCTGTCTACTTTCTTCATCTCTCTGACCATCCCAGTTCTTCACCAAACTCTTCCTCCATATACTTTCCTGTACTTACTCATTCCACCACCAAGTCTCCTTGTCTTCCTTCCTCTGTCCAGATGACACACCAAGTACCTTCCTAGCTGTCTCCCTCACAATTTCTGCAGTAATTACCCAGCCCTATATAAAATGCAACTTGACTGACTGACTGACTGACATCCAACAACTTGTATACCATGCAGTTTCTGTCTTAGCTCCTCCCTGAACTCCATACAACAGTTTTCCTTCTTCAACTTCCACCATTTGATCCCTGGCTCGGCCTTCACTCTCTTCCTCCTTTTGATCTCCAAAGTCTTCCTACAGACTACCATCCAATGCTGCCTAGCTACGTTCTCCCATCACCACCTTGCAGTCTCTAATCTGGTTCAGATTGCACCTTCTGCATAAAATATAGTCCACCTGTGTTCACCTTTCTACACTCTTATATACATCACCCTGTACTCCCTCTTCTTAAAAATACGTATTCATCACTGCCATTTCCATCCTTTTCGCAAAATCCATCACCATCTGTCCTTCCACATTCCTCTCGACACCATACCTGCCCATCACCTCCTCAATGTTATTGGCTCCAGACCTAGGGGTATCTGGACCGGCACATGTGATACACAGGCGAAACCACACTGTGGATCAATAAAGAGACACGATGGAGTATCTTCTTATCAAGCCAGCGCCATTTTATTTCTAACAATAAATTATGTGTAAAATAAAATATAAATAATTTGAAAAATAATAAATTGGACTTATCCCATTATTGAAACATAAACCTACTAGTATCAAAATAACAAAATTCACAAGAAAAACAAAGTTTGGCCACTACTGCATCAAGACCCTTATCCTAATATTATCTATTCAACTAAACTCATGTTCTATTTCCAAAATGCACAATATGGCGGCAGTGACTGAACAGGAATCTAACAGTTACTTTAGAAAAAGAGCTTAGAGTGAAACTCATTTGGAAACACTGATAACGTGGTAACACATTTTTAGCAACATAAAACCACATCTCCACATTATAAACTATTACTGTGTAATGCACAAAATTACATTTACAACCTTGCTTTATTGCATGAAGCAGGCTAACTAGCATCTGAATTGCATTTGTGACTCTCGGCAAATCTCATTCACTAACTACAGACCCAAAACAATACATATCTGCCACAGTCGCCACAAACACACAACAAAGCAGTTTCTTAATCATTCCTCTTTTGTGTAAGGATAAACTAGACAGTGTGTAACATGTTTTGCAGTACCTGTGGCTCAATAAAGAGACACAATGGATTATAGTCTTAATCAAGCCAGCGCCATTTTATTTCTGACTCGCACTAGATAGAACTTGAAAGGAATACTGATCTCTCAGCCTGATCCACAGAAGTCGTAGTTCTTAATAGTAATATCTTGAAAAAATAGGAGGTGTGTAGAGATCAGGGTGATCTCCACAGAGTGGAATGGAAGAACACCAGACAAAAATCTTCATACCTCAGCTGTAGTTTTATTGAGGACAGACATTGTTGTGATACAGGTCATGGTTCCAGCACTGAAAAGTGGATTATCACAAAAATTGGTGATGACGGTTCACAAGAGCGACTACCCAATTCCACAATAAAACCGGAACATGCCCCTCAACGGAAGTAATATGTCACAAAATGGACGCCTAGGCAGTGATCATTACAGGTGTGTTTTATATTAAAACTTTTTTTCCCTTACATCATCGCCTCGGTTCCCTTCAACAACATGCCCATTGAAGACCGCTCCAACACTCTCTCCTCCTTCATTGTAAATAAATAAATAATAACCTTAAAAAAACTTAAATATTCCGGCAGCAGGGGAGCGAATAAAATACTGCAAAATAACAGAAATCAACTAACTCATAAAAATAGTCATGTTATTTTACATTAGACACGTAAGTTCAGTCTGTTTTTTTTTGAATTTTTACTAACATTTCCATGTATTTCTGAAATAGAGGAAAAATCTGTAAAATAAAAAGGAAAAAAGCTGTTATATTACTTTTTTTTTACAGTGTTGGGTATACTCTCTCAGCTTCATACTCATCATTCTGTGCGACACTCTCTTCACCTCCAACACACTCATGCTTCAGGATTACCCCTACCCCATTTCTCCTCCCATCCACACCATGGTAGAAGAGTTTTAATCAAACTCCTATGCTCCTGACTGTACTGCCCTTCCACCTGGTCTCTTGCACACACGTCAGCCAGCTTTCTCCCTCTAACAGTCATAGTGGCAACATTCAAAGTTCCGACTCTCACCTCCACACTCCTACCCTTCCTCCGCTCCCACTGCCTCTGGGCATTCCTTTCCCCTCTCCTTCTCCTTCGCCCAACAGTAACATAGCTTCCATTGGCACCCTGCTGGCAAACCTGGGCCTCGACTGATCCAGTATGGAAATCTGATTTATGATCGTTATATTTAATTTGGCAAAGATTTTACGCCGGATGCCTTTTCTGACGCAACCACCCCCTCCATCTATTTGGGCTTGGGACCGGCACTAAGAATGCACTGAATGCAACACCTTGAAATAATATAATCTGTTTAAGAATGCTGTTGTCGTCTTCATTTTAATTCTGGAAATTAAATTTCAAGTTAATGCAATAACTTGAAATTTAATTTCCAGGATTGAAATGAAGATAACAGCGTTCTTAAATAAAAGGCCTAAGACAGAGGATGAAAGAGGAATTTTATCATATATTTCAACATCTTTAGACTAGGACAGTAACTCTGGGGAAGTTTAATACACTCTAGCAACCCTGTATTGTTGGGAATCTGATTAGCAGAGTCAGCCTATCATCCACCTGCTCTCTGCCAGTCACGGGAATGCTTGATATGTCAGTCAGTGTGCGTGCCTGTGGTTGGCAGAGAGCAGGGGGATAATAGACTGACTCAGGCACACGGGAAGTTATGGTAGTAGAGGGGCTGCCAAATAAAAGGAAACGTATTGTGGCGAGCTGGCGTGGAAAAATTAGTCGAGAGGCAGAGAGATTTTTTTAATCGTAACTCCTGTGTCCCATACACCGCGTGACCGCGGGAGTGCTCTTTAATTCACACCAGCCAGAACGGACAGCAATGTAACGAGTCCTCCCCCATGTACCAAGTGGTGACATCAGTCCCAGTCACGGTCCTACAGTCAGTCAGTAAATGGTCTCCTACTGAGTTGAACCCCCAAAACAACAACACAAGAATAACCACAGCATGAACACCATCATTAAAATACAATTTTAAATCTTAACATCAACTGTCCCATCAGCAATTGCGCTACCCCAGCGCAGAACCGTCGACAGTCAGAGCAACCACCTCCCCCGGTCGCTACAACAGTGGCGGTTGCTGACCAAATATTTTGGTGAAGCAACCACCGAACCAACCCCCGCCCCCCATTATATTTTTAACACATCCCTCACTGATTTCAAATGAGCAGCCAAAACATCATCATAGCAGGAAAACATTTCTACCATCTCTCTGTAGTTTCCTTTATAATCGGAATTTTCACTCTCATCATGCCCCTAAATGCCTGCTCCTGACGACCCAAAAATGACATCGAATCAATCAACCTTTTCAGTCAAGGTTTTTCCAGACCGTGTCGTTATGCTTTGCCAACTGGAGACGCTTGCCTTCATCAATCAGAGTATCAATCCTCATATTTCCCAACATACTTAATTGCACGGCTGCACTGACATGCTCCTTTGAGTTTTCATGAAGCTTAACAGATCTGTCAAAATTTCGTAGATCCTCAAATCCCTCTCTTGCAAACTTTGAAGAACCCCCATCTCCTGCAGCAGCACACTTAAACATCACACAAGGCCAGCAATACAAGCGGTTTGTTAGCATATTCCCCGTTAGCCACTCCACCTTGTCATACCTAGAACACTTAAAACTCCGACTTAGCGAGCCCACTCTCTGCACCGCTTGATGGGGAGGCTTTGGTCCCCCCTGTGCCTTCACTCCTAGTTTTTCCTCATAGGAGAAAGTGTGAAAAGATTCCCGTAGGATCCAGTCCACGATGTTTGCATCCATCATTAATTCTTCTTTGCAAAAATTGCGAAAGACAGGACAGGCGCAAGCTAAGCTAGCAGCTAGCTTGCTGAGCTAGTTAGAACAACTAACGTTAGCCTACAGTACAGGGCTACTACACGAGGTCAAGTTCAAAAATGTAAACATAAAGATGAACAATAAAGATCTGAACAGACTAATCTATTATGACAATATTTACTATATATGTGTAATGATCACACCCGTGCCCTTAGAAGACTTTGTAGAAAAACAGAACAATGGAAGGCCAACAAGTCCGAACTAACACATAACACCCTTAAAAACTTAATGTTAATTTACCAGAAGGCAGTTAAGGATGCGAGATAAGCATACTTCTCTGAACTAATATTGAGAAATATCCACAATCCTAAAGTTCTCTTCGGAATAATTGATTATGTCATTAATGGTCCCTCCACTTCTCTTTTTGAACCTGATGTTGAGTTGTCCGAAAAGTTTCTCACTCATTTGTAAACAAGGTGGAGAATATTAGGTCCCAAATACAGCCAGGCTCTTTTCGTTCCATTCCCCATGTTAATTCTGCCTCTTTCACCCAATTTCAACAAATTACAATGTCAGTGTTGGAGAGACTACAGTCTCCAATATGAGCTCCTCCTCCAGCATACTAGACATCATTCTCACTAAACTACTCAAGAAGGTATTTTCCACTGTCAGCCCTGTTATTCTTCAAATTCTTAATAATTCTTTGGCCTCCGGTTCTTTTCCAGCCAGTTTTAGGCATGCCATCATTCATCCATTGCCGAAGAAACCTAATTTAGACCCCCTGTCCCTAAGTAACTACAGGCCAATCTCTGAATTGTCTTTATTATCTAAGGTTCTGGAGAGAGGAAATTCCTCTCAGTTGATTTCTTTTATGAACACAAATACCGTTTTTTAGTTTCCAGTCTGGTTTTAGAGCACTTCATAGCACTGAGACAGCTCTAGTTAAGGTCACTAATGATCTACTGCTGAATGCAGACAGAGGTGACTGCTCAATTTTAGTTCTTTTGGACTTAAGTGCTGTCTTTGACACGGTTGATCACAACATCCTCCTACATCGCTTAGAGACTTGGGTTGACATCAAGGGCTCGGCTCTTAACTTATTACACTCTTACCTCACCAACAGAACTTTTTCTGTTGCTCTGGGTAACTCTACCTCCTCAGTGGCTCAGTTGTGTTGTGGTGTCCCCCAAGGTTCAGTTCTTGGCCCCCTTCTCTTCTCTATATACATGCTGCCCCTTGGCCAGGTCATTCAAAATCACCATGTGCTCTACCATTTTTATGCTGACGACATTCCGTTATACATGCCACTTAAACCCACTGATCCTAGCGCCAAAATCCAAAAATTTTCTTAAATTTTATGATAAGTCTGAGGTCATTCTGTTCGGTGCCGAAAATTCCATCAGTCCGTTTGCTACTAACCCTGGTAGTCTGTCAGTTAATCTTAAACAGGCTGCTAGGAATCTTGGGTTCATATTTGATGCTAACCTCAGTTTTGACAATAGAATTAAACATGTTCAGTCTTGCTTTTTCCAACTCAAGCTAATCTCCAAAATTAGGTCATTTTTATCAATTGCCGATTTGCAAAAAGTTGTACACGCTTTTATCTTTCTCGACTTGACTACTGTAATGCACTTTATTCTGGTATCAGCAAGGGCTCCCTCCACCATCTGCAGTTAGTACAAAATACCGCTGCTTGGCTCATTACAGGAACAAGGAGGCATGACCATATCACTCCTGTGCTTGCCTCCTTAAACTGGCTCCCTGTTATATTTCGAATCGATTTTAAAATTTTGCTGCTCACTTTTAAGGCTTTAAATGGTATTGCTCCTTTATACATTTGTGATTTATTGACTTGGTATGTCCCCCCTCGACCATTAAGGTCTACAGATGGAGCCCTGCTAGTTATGCCCAGGTCTCGGTTGGTTACAAAGGGTGACCGGGCTTTTGCTGTTAGAGCCCCCACACTATGGAACGCTCTTCCTGCCGAGCTAAGACAAACTAAGTCTTTAGCTTCTTTTAAATCTCGTCTTAAAACTTTTCTTTTTATGAAAGCTTTTGCAAATATTTGATATTTGTTTTTATTTTTACTGTTTTTAATTTTACTCTTATTTGATCTTACTCTTATTCCTGCCTTGTCTGGTTTGATCTGTATTTTTTATTTTTTTGTGAAGCACTTTGTAACATTGTTTTAGAAAGGTGCTCTCTCTCTCTCTATATATATATATATACACACCCACACACACAAGGATCACCAAAAACGACTATAGTAATCACTAATTTATCTTAGGTTAATCTCATTTTCTTATCTTATCTTGTACCATGCTTCGAATACCAAAAGTTATGATGAAGATTGGAGAACAAGTCAATATAGGATCAGAAAGGCTGAACTGATGTTCTATGATTGGTTAGATGGATGTCAATCATTTTCAGGTCGAGGAAAGACTAGATGAAGCACTGCTTCACTGGGTGGGCATTAAAACACGTCATAATCCATAACTGTCCAATCAACAATGTGTAAGGTACTAGTCAATTTAAATTCACTTACATTGGGTTAGTGACGCAGAACACTCCCCTGTGTCACCTGAAGAGGGCGATGTATTGTACAATACCCACAACACATTTTTAACAGTGACACTTTTTCTTTTTTGTTTGATTCACAAAGGAAATAGTCATTCTAATGAAATGTTGGCACCTAAAAAACGTTTTATGTGATATGTGTGTTATGTTTTGTTTTTGGTGAAGCACTGCTTCACCTGTTATCTTATAGAAACCTCCTCTGCTACAGTATGACGTCATTGCTTTGTTTGTAAGGTGCGTGTGTAGCAGATTTGGAACGTTTACTCACTTTATTATTAAAAATGTACATTCCACACAGCCCTAGCCCACTGTTTAAAATAAAGGTATGTTTTATTTACATGTCCAAAGACATTGTCCCTAGGTGTGTGTGTGTGTGTGTGTGTGTGTGTGTGTGTGTGTGTGTGTGTGTGTGTGTGTGTGTGTGTGCGTGTGTGTGCGTGTGTGTATGTGTGCCCTGGGCCCTGTGTGATAGCCTGGCAGCCTGTCCAGGGTGTCTCCCCCACCTGCCACCCATTGACTGCTGGGATAGGCTGTAGCATCCTGGCAACCCTGAGAGCAGGATAAGCGGTTCGGATAATGGATGGATGGATGTTTTGATGGTCAGTTTGACTAATTCCTGCCCTTCATTCAAAGTTGATTGTAAATTGTCTCCCTTTGAAACTGTTTTGTTGTTTCATTGTGGAAGATTTAATGCTGCTTCATGCATTGGAAAAATAAACATTTGGCTTGTTAACTTTCATTGCGGAACATCTATTAATTCATCTGTATGCTTTACATATTTCAGTTGACTATAGTCTGTAGTTTGTCATTTTTCGAAAAACAACTTAGTGGCAATGATTAATAACATTTACATAGCTCTGTTCGGTAGGCCTACTCTATAGTTCACAAAAACAAAAGTTGTTTGCCTGATTATTTGGCCCTACAGCCTTAAATTCTACATAATAACTTCAGTTCCTCTGAAATTTTTAAAGATATTTAAACACGGGGCAATTCTAGCCCCTGGCATTGCTCAAATATTTATATAGCCAAAAAAAAAAAACCAAGAGTATCCAGCTGCAGACAATATGGCAGATATTAACCAGGAGACATCATGGGGCCTGTCGCAATTACTAACTGATCGCCTGGTGCAATTATTTTATTATATTATATTATTATAGCAGACCGCGATCATTTTGCATAAGCGTTAGATTCCACCATCAATGGAATTTCATTCAACATTAGATGGCCTGGGGCCCTGTGATGGCCTGGTGGTCTGACCAGGGTGTCTCCCCGCCTGCCACACAATGACTGCTGGGATAGGCTCCAGCATCCCCGCGACCCTGAGAGCAGGATAAGTGGTTTGGATAATGGATGGATGGATGGACAACAAGTAGAATGTGGATTAGGTGCTTTTCCATCAGCTGGTTTATAAATAAGCTGTCCACTGAGCACAAGGTTCCCATGTCAGGAAACCAAAAAAAAAGAAAGAAAAAAAGAAAAGAAAATATGAAACAGAGAGCTTGGCTGTCTGGACATTACTGCTGTTGGACAGGTTCTTTAGTTTCAGTTCATATGAAACAATTTGTTGCTTTCTGAAGCAAGATGATGAAAGAGAGGTACCAATAACGAATAACGGGTCTCGGTTCGTAATGGATAGTCTCCCCTATGAAGTTTATGCTGGAGATAATTTACAGACAGTCCTGCACTGCTTCGTGTCAGTCAGTTTAAATCCAATTCAGAACTGTTGTGCAATGTAGACCTAATTGGACTAAACAGCTGATCTGTCCTGCACCCGAGGAGGTAACACCGAGGACGTTCTGACAGGACGCGGGGCAGGCTAAGCTAACCGCTAGCCCATGCCGACCGGCAGTTCCGCTAACAGCGAGGGCGGTTTGACGGCGGCCTCACCTGGCGTTGACTGTGGTGTTTTCGATGCCATCGCGTGGACTGCGGGGAGGTGTGTCATGGATGTCTGGGACCACGGCCCCTGCCTGGAGCTGCTCCCGAGGAGCAAACACAGAGGGCGGTCTCACAGGACGCGTAACTGGGGTAGGCTAG
The DNA here is from genome assembly GCF_029633865.1 of Lampris incognitus. NCBI lineage: Eukaryota > Metazoa > Chordata > Actinopteri > Lampriformes > Lampridae > Lampris > Lampris incognitus. Next base: position 34,023,435 of record NC_079212.1, read on the forward strand.
GCTAACTGCTAGCCCATGCAGACCGGCGGTTCCAACAGTCATCTTGGCTGGCGTTTGTTCCCTTGGACAGTGATTTTTTTTTTTGATATATGTGTTTGTTTGAATATGTGTGTCTTGTAGTTCTTGAATGTGTTTTTGTCTGTATGTTGCACTGCTGTGGGCTGGGGCAAACGGCATTTCGTTTGATTTCATGTGCGCAAGCACATGAGGTGAAATTACAAAGTGTTCCTGAGTCCTGATTCCAAATATTCATTACATCATTATTTATTCCACAAAGACATTTCCATCGCCTATTTGTCACAAAGACTCCTTATGGACAAAAGGGGGGGGCACCTAAAGCGAGTACAAAACCTTTGTACCGATATTGAGGAAGTTTTGTCAAATTGTATCACTTCCGCATATTAACTGTCGAAAATAAAATAAAGCGTTCTTCTACATTAATTAACTGTCTTGAACCATTTTTTCCTGACATTAGGTTGGGCTACAACATTTTTAGACGCTATAGGAAACAAATCTGTGTGCAGCACAGAGTAAGAGGTGTATTTGGCTTACGTAGACAGAGCCTTTATTTCTATTCCCGTGTTCGATAACTATTTGGTTATATTTATGTATTATTTTCTGATGTGCTCAGGTAGACCTGTTAAATTTCTGGTACTGCATGAAGCTTTTAATACAATACAATACACTTCCTGTATTCGTTTAAAATTCAAAGCCCTCTACAGTTTCAGTGGACAGAATCAATTCATTTCCTAACAGGCTTCTGTTGTGAAACATCGACAGGATCATCACAGTTCCCATTAAGGGTCCTCAAATATAGCCATTGCCACCTTGTGACGTTTGTATGTTACTACAAAATACTGCTACGCTGGACTATTAACTCTTAGTGTACAAATCTTGACCCTCGAAATTATGGACCAGGTCATTTTTGACCCAGCCTAAATAGTGCATTGTTATTACTGTCTATACCAACTCCTTACTCTCCAACTACAAATCTATTTTGCATCCCAAAACGACCCATCACTCACTAATTAATAGGTGAATAACTCAGAGGTCAGGGAGACTGTATTTTTGAGGCTTTACACCACTCGTTTTTTTTAATCTTTTTTTCCCTGCTGTCAAAAAACACCCACTAGCACAAAATACCATAGGCCTATATTATCCAAGACAGGAGAATTTAGCAACTACAGCAATTTCCCTCAGTGTGTTTTTTGCCTCATGTTATCTGTAAAGCAATGCTGCCTCCCAGGTGGCTATGGTTATGGCCAGGGGTAAGGAAGCTTTGCCTTAAAGGCAACTTTTGGGGCAAAATATTTCAACTGATTTTGATTGTAAAGATGGCATTCACACTCTTGTTGTAGTTTTGGGATTTTGCTATAAGCAAAAACCTAAAACTTGGCCAAAAGGAAGAAAATCTAAAAAGTAGATAAAATGTCACATGCATGGAAATAGTCATTCCTGTAGGCCCTAAAGTGAGGAGAACCCTCCCTCAGAGTTCTCTTCCATCTTTATCTGAGGAGCTGTAATTGCGATTTAGCAGCTGTCACCCTGCTCTGACACGTCCTCCTCTTCCTCACTGTGTGCTATAAGGGTATCAATGATCTGTTGTATACTAAACCTTGCCAGCGAATCAATTTGCCAAGTAAAACGGAAGTCCAGGCAGGTATAATACTTCTATTGTCACATCACCACATCACTGTCTTTTGAACTATATTAATTTCTCGGGAATTGATGGATTTATTTTAGTGCTTCATCACCATATGCAGGACCTTGCATGAGGCCGACCAACATGGACTGTGTTATATTCATAACATCTAAAATGTAACAGACCTTATAATAATAATACATTTTATTTGTGGGTGCATTTCAGAGCACTCAAGGACACCTTACAGAACACAATAAAAAAAACAAAATCAAGAAAGCACTGTATCAGATAGCATAAAATCAAAACAAAGCAGGGTAAACAATAAAAAGTTAATACAACAGGTAAGTATAAAATCATCACCTAAACAAAACTCAATGAAGCATGGATCAGACTGAATATGCCAGTTTGAAAAGGTACATTGCGAGATGGGATTTGAAGGTTGAAAGAGAGTCAATGTTGCGAATGTCTTATGGAAGAGAGTTCCATAGGCGGGGGGCAGAATAACTGAAGGCTCTAGACCCCATGGTAGTCAAGCGGGCCAATGGTGTAGTGAGTTGGAGAGCAGAAGAGGATCTGAGAGTGCGGGAGGGCGTGTGGATATGAAGGAGTTCAGAAAGATATGAAGGAGCAAGGTTATTAAGAGCCTTAAAGGTGAGAAGCAGGATCTTGAAGTCAATACGGTATTTAACAGGGAGCAAATGAAGTTGCTGAAGAACAGGAGTGATATGATCTATGGAAGGAGTTCTGGTAATGATACAGGCAGCTGAAATCTGGACCAATTGAAGTTTATGAAGACACTTGAGGGGAAGACCAAAGAGGATAGAATTGTAGTAGTTAGTACGGAATGTAACCAGGGTGTGGATGAGTATGGCAGTGCTGTTAGGTGTAAGTGACGGGCGAAGACGGTTAATATTGCATAGGTGGAAGTATGCAGACTGAGTAACATTATTGATGTGAGCTTCAAAAGATAATGTGCTGTCCAAGATGACACCCAGACTCTTAACCTGAGGTGATGGAGGAGTTAGATAAAAACTATAGAATTGTCAATAGTTAGAAAAAAAAAAACTATCAGGTTTAGCCAAAGTAGATGGTGCTTGTTTTCCCGTGGGAACACTTGTAGATCTCGTGATAGTATCAAGCACCCCATTGACCTCTGTCACTACCGTTCCCCATACAAATAATGTGTGTACAAGCCTTGCACAGTTTTATTATTTCACAGTTTCAATATTCCCCCATAAGCATCCCAAAGGCCTGCAGGTGGGACCCCTGACAGACCTCACATTCTGGCGGGAACACTGGTCGATCTCGTGATAGTGTAAAGGCTCTCCTGACCTCTGACCCCACTGTTCTCTGTGCAAACAATACACGGACAAGCCCATGTACAGTTTTACTGTTTCACTGGTTTGAAATTTGCACCATAACCACCCTTTCCTTGATTCGACCCCTTCTGATAAACCTGTAATTCATTTCATAATATGCGGGTCAAAATTAACCCAGAACAGCCTCAATGTACAAAAAATATGTAGCAGCTGTACAAAAATATGAACTATTTCCATTTTTGTACATTTTGGGTCACTTTAGGAAAAGTCATCAAATTTCAGACGATAATGACAGTAAGTGTGCTTTTTCTGCTAATGGATCAAATTTAACGTGAATAGTTTGTAAGGGTTAACACAAAAACACCTGCAGTAACTGAAACAGGACACTAATACTTTAGATGACTACACACAAGAAAAAAGTGTTGAAAATATGATTATATTGTTAGTTTACATATTATTTATTACAATAACATTTCTTTTGGACCATTGCTCAACAAGGACAGACAAGCAAACTAACCCCCCCAAGTGACAAAACAAAATGAAAGGGAAAATTATACCCATATCAGCATATACAAATAATGACCCTATCAAAATATAGTTGCAAATTACATCCATCATCATAAGATAATGCGTCACTAATGACTTGTGCCACACCACGTGATAACTCTTCCTCAGTAGGCTGTAAACAGACAAAAGACATGTCTTTATGCATGCTCAATAATCCAGGTAAGAAAATCACAAAAAGTTAAATCAGTTCATCTGGACACGTTTATTGAGAGAAACGTTTCATCACTCATCTAAGTGACCTCTTCAGTCTCAACTGACTGCAGGTATCCCCACCCTTATAACTGTTGCATAACGACCGAAACCAACAATCGGTTTCATATGCAAAGTGCTGTGAGCATTAACTACAGTTACAATGGCAATGTGTACTATTCACAGAGGATTGGGGAATGACATCTGCAGAGACGAAAGGAACGCGCTCATGACTCTCAGTAAGGACAATAACTTCCGTCATCCTTCCGGCAGACCATGGCAGATGCACTGTTGTATTAAACCAGACAGACTATCATCAGAAAGTTATGACGTTACTCAGGGACATGAATACTTTTTATGAGTCCCTGAAACAAGATCCGGGGCAGTGCTTACAAGAAAAAGGTGATAGATTGTCTGAAGGTGTTAGAACAGGACAATGCTATTGACAGAATTTTGTACCACAGATTATACCCAGGGGAAGCTACACCTAGTCTGTACGGGTTACCTAAAATACATAAACAGGAAGTGCCATTCCGGCCTATTGTTTGTATGATTAACTCAAGTGACCTATAAAATCTCTTAAGTTTCTGGCATCTATTCTTAACCCGTTGGTAGGCAGTAATGAACATCACATTCAGAACACTATATAGATTATGTGGATAAGGTGAGGGACATCATTACAGAGGGAGATGAAACAATGGTCTCTTATGATGTTACATCTCTCTTCACGTGCATTCCTGTTGATGAAGCAGTAGAGGTAGTCCATTTGAAATTACAAAACGACCCCACCCTTAGCAATAGGACCACCCTTAACACTGTCCAAGTGTGTCTGCTCCTGAAGCTGTATCTTCAGTCCACGTACTTCACATACAGGGGGCAGTACTATAGACAATTACTATAGACAGAGGCATGGATGTGCTATGGGTTCCCCAGTCTCACTTATAGTGGCCAACTTGTATATAGAGGAAGTGGAAAAGAGGGCTCTGGTGTCCTATCCAGGGGCACCAGCTAGCCATTCGTTCAAATTTGTGGACAACACCTGGGTTAAAATTAAATCTCAGGATGTACCACAATTCACCAACCACATTAACTCTGTGGACAACCACATCAAGTTCACCAGGGAGGATGTGAAAAATTACAGGTTAGCCATCTTAGACTGTGAAATTTGTCAAAGCCAGGAAGATGCCCAAACAGTGCACCAGCCGACTGAAGAGAGAATGACAACAGCTGCCTAAGCGTAAACCAGTGGTGATTCCATATGTGGCAGGAGTGTCGGAACAGTTGAAACACATATTTTCCAAACACTATCTCAGTTGTTTTCAAACCCAAAAACACATGTTTGGTGTCAAGAAGAGACGTGATAGAAAAGAAGCAAAACAAGAGTTAACATTGGCGTTGCTTGGAGACAGCACTTGACAAGTGATGGGATGAAGTTTGATGCTGAACTCGGAACGTTTCTTCTATACTGGTAAGTAAACAGCTTTTATTTAGCAAACAAACCAGATGTACTGATCTTGTTTGGAAAATTCAAAACAGATATTTAGTGCAACTAAAGAAAACACAAACCATACAGAAAAACATTCCAATTGGCGTCGATATATGGTTTTGCTATGGCTGTTTTCTTGCTACTGTGGTCTTGCTAAAAACTGAGAAAATAAAGCTATAACATGAACTATAGGCTGACGCCACACGTGAAGATTATAAGAGCAGTGTTATCTTGACTGGCTGTCAAGTTTGATTACTGATATACCCCCCCCCCACGCGCATTGGCCATTTTCCGCGAATTCAGTTATGGAAGAGCTCATTGTGACAGATCACCAACCACAAACCCAAACCACACTCCACAAATGATTTGTGCCTGGCCAACGATCTGAATGAGTTCTATTGCTGATTTGAAAGACAATGGGACAGTCCTGTCACCATTCCCCGATTCTCTGTAACTCCATCCACCAACTCCTGACCACCAGCTCCTCCTCCCCCACCTCAGCAGGGGCCCGAGCCTCTCACCAACTGCCCACTTTTAGAGGCCCCCTCCTCCCCTACAATGAGGACAACTCTCACCACCCAGAAGTACTGTGCCGACCAGCTGTCTCCAGTGTTCACAGACATTTTTAACACCTCACTGGAGACATCCTATGTACCAGCCTGCTTCAAGACCTCCACCATCATCCTCGTCCCCAAAAATTCAAGGATGACAGGACTCAATTACTACAGACCTGTCGCCTTGATCTTTGTGGTAATGAAATCTTTTGAGCGCCTTGTTCTGTCCCACCTTAAAACTATCACTGACCTACACTTGGACTCCCTGCAGTTTGACTACAGAGCCAGCAGGTCTGTGGACAATGCAGTAAACGTGGCACTCCACTTCATCCTCGAGCATCTGGACTCTGCAGGAACCTATGCCAGGATCCTGTTTGTGGATTTCAGCTCTGCCTTCAACACCATCATCCCAGACCTTCTGCAAGACAAGCTCCCCCAGCTGTATGCACCCGTCTCCACCTGCACGTGGATGAGACTTCCTTATCTGACAGGAAGCAGCATGTGGAGCTGGGGAAACACATTTCTGACTCCCGGACCATCAGCACTGGTTCCCCTCAAGGCTGTGTCCTTTCCCCTCTACTCTTCTCCCTGAATATGAACAGTTGCATTTCCAGTCTCTAGTTAATGAAGCTCCTGAAGTTTGCTGATGACACAACCCTCATTGGGCTCATTTCTGGTGGGGATGAGTCTACCTACAGGTGGGAGCTTGACCCATCTAGTGTCCTGGTGCTGCCAAAACAACTTGGAGCTCAATGCTCTAAATACAGTTGAGATGGTTGTAGATTTCAGAAAGTACGCAGCCCCACCCGCCCCCATCGCCCTGTGCGACTCCCCAGTCGACACTGTGAAATCTTTCTGCTTCTTGGGCACCATCATCACCCAGGACCTCAAGTCGGAGCTGAACATCAGCTCCCTCACCAAGAAGGTACAGCAGAGGATGTACTTCATGTGGCAGCTGAAAAAGTTCAACATGCCAAAGCCAATGATGGCGCACTTTTACACCACCATCATTTGACACGAGGTTTAAACTGCACTATTTGGATGAAGAAACAAAGAGAGGATTAAATCTCGAGCTGGAAGTCCTTCTGTCAGCACCCACAGCAATATCCCAACCAACAGCATCTGTTGCCGCACAAAGCGCAGAACCTGAGGGGCCAGCCAAAACAAAAAAAGACAAAAACCCTAGGTAGCCTTCTCAAATATCCAGTACCTCAGCCACAGGCACAACTTCACCTTTGAAAGAGTTAATTGAGGCAGAACTGGCATCATACCTCTCAATGCCTGAGGCTGACAGTGAGTTGGATCCCTTGGATTGGTGGAAAGCACACTAGGGAAACTTTCCACAGTTGGATGCCTGTCAAAAAAGTACCTTTGTACCTTTTCCCAGCAACCATCAAAAAGAGTGTTCAGCACAGGTAGCAATATTGTCACATGCCAACGGGCTCTGTAACCCCATAAAGTGGATCAATTGATTTTTCTTGCCAAAAATTGTAATTGTGTCAGACCAGAATGTCATTATTAATCTCCTTTTAAAAACAGTAAATAAGGAAGGGTCAACCTAATCTTTTTTGTGTAACAGATGTGCTTGGATGTTAGTTGTGATAGCATAGTGAAGCCGTTTGTACTTTTTAAATTTAAAATTTATATTCAAATTGAGAGGTACTGATATTTGACTTTACACCTGTTTACTTCATCATTCCTATTTTAAGTCTTTGTTACTCCAATTTGGTCTTGTGTTAATTTCAACAGTGCTGTTAAAATATAACTGAAACAGTCCGAATGGTTTTTTTTTTACTTCTTGCACTTTTGTGTTGTTTACATTTAACGACTTATTCGATTTGAGTTCTGAGTACTTAAAAAGTCTGTTATTTTATAGTTAACATGTTAACTTGAAGTTAAAACTTTTTCTTAGAATGTATAAACATGAAAGTGTCAGAATTTGAAAAGTGCACTTTTGTGTTGTTTACATTTTACTCTGCTCGAGTTCTGAGTACTTGACAAATCTGTTATTTAATGATTATCAATTGACTGCTAATTACAACTTTTAGTATTTACAATAAAATTTAACTCAGGTTTTAATTACCATTTTGAAAATAGTGTATATAATTTTACTTTTTAGTTATTTACTTTTTACTACTTTATTGATCCCCGTGGGGAAATTCTTCCTCTGCATTTAACCCATCCTAGCTGTGTAGCTAGGAGCAGTGGGCAGCTGCCGTGCAGTGCCCAGGGAATGCAATAATAATGTAACATTGTGTTTTTAAATGGTATCAAATGCAAGCTGTTGTCGGTATAGACAGCGTTTCTCAACCCATTCCTGGAGGACCACTTGTCCTGCATGTTTTAGATCTCTCCCTGCTCCAACACAGCTGATTCAAATGATCAACTCGTTATGAGCTCCCGAAGCTGCCTAATAACAAAACTGATTATTTAAATCAGCTGTGTTGGAGCAGGGAGAGATCTAAAACATGCAGGTCAAGTGGTCCTCCAGGAGGTTTGAGAAACGCTGGGTATAGAGACACGCCTATCTTGCATCCTGCCTTGAAGGGAGCAGGTGAGGCAATAATATTATGAACACTCCATGAAGTGAGATGACAAAGTACAAGGATGAGATCCAGCAAGGAATTGTCTGTGACAACCCATTGGAGTTCTGGAGGTTGAGGGAAGCCATCCAAGAATTGGGTGGCATGGTGATGCAGTGGTTAGTGCGGTCGCCTCACAGCAAGAAGGTCCTGGGTTCAAACCCCAGGGTTGTCCAACCTTGGGGGTCATCCCAGGTCATCCTCTGTGTGGAGTTTGCATGTTCTCCCCGTGTCTGCGGTGGGTTTTCTCCGGGTGCTCCGGTTTCCCCCACCATCAAAAAGACATGCATGTTAGGGTTGATATTCCTGTCTGTGCCCTTGATCAGGGCATGGCAAGATGAACTGGAGTTGGTCCCCGGATGCCGCATGGCGGCTGCCGACTGCTCCTAGCTACACAGCTAGGATGGGTTAAATGCAGAGTGTAATTTTCCCCATGGGGATCAATAAAGTATCTCAAAATAAAAATAAAAAATAAAAATTGCCCAGGAGGCTTTAGATTTAGTCAGTGCCCCTGCCTCCCAAGTTTTTGTGGAATGGATTTGAAACAGGAGTACGAATTCTCTTGAGCAACGCGTTTTCCTAAAGATTAGCAAGAAGTTCATTGACTAAAGATATGTGGTGGCCATGGTACACGTGTCTGTGTGTGTGTTTACACATGTGTTTGTGTTAGTCCAGCAGCTTTGTCTCCAGCTGAGTGTCTTCCTCACAAATGCCCCATTCATCCTCGCCTCTGTTCTCATGTGCAGAGATCAGTACCTACCAAAAGTAGTCCAAGGAAGGAAAACCGGGGAGCCAGCAACAGGGTCATGGGTGCCCAAGGCTCACTGATGCACATGGGGAGTGAAGAGTAGCCTGTCATGGCTACAATAGGCGCATAAGCATCAGAACTGGACCATGGAGCAGAGGAAGAAGGTGGCCTGGTCTGATGAATCATGTTTTCTTTTACATCATGTGGATGGCTGGGTGCGTGTGCATTGTTTTCCTGCGGAATTAATAGCTCCAGAATGCATTATGGGAAGAAGATAAGCTGGTGGAGGCAGTGTGATGCTCTGGGCAATATTCAGCTTGGAAACCTTGAGTCCTGGCATTCATGTGGATGTTACTTTGACACATACCACCTACCTTAACATTGTTGCAGACCAGGTACACCCCTTCATGGCAACGGTATTTCCTGATGGCAGTGGCCTCTTTCAGCAGGATAATGTACCCTGGCACACTGCAAAAAATGTTCAGGACTGGTTTGAAGAACATGACAAAGAGTTCAAGGTGTTGCCTTGGCCTCCCAATTCCCTAGATCTCAATCATATCGAGTATCTGCAGGATGTACTGGAAAAACAAGTCCAATCCATGGAGGCCCCACCTCACAGCTTACAGGACCTAAAGGATCTGCTGCTAACGTTTTGGTGCCAGATACCAGAGGACACCTTCAGAGCTCTTGTGAAGAGTCCCATGCCTTGACGGGTCAGCGATTTTGGTGGCACAACGGGGAGCTACACAATATTGGGCAGTTTTTCCCCCAACTTTTTATTTAATTATTTTTCAGTAACATAACACATATACAACAAAGTAAATGTAAACAAAAATATAACCCCCCCCCCAAAAAAAACACGAACGGGGTGGGGGGGTACTACTCTCAATTTACAACCTTTGGTCCATTCATACCGGCTGGGAACTTGACCCATCTATTCTCTTGTATACTTTCCATTTTCCCCAGCGCTGTTCGTGGGTCCATGCCTTAAGCCTTAGATAATGGGTCAGTCTTCCCATGGAATGTATTTCCTCCACAATGTCCTGCCACTGCCCGAGTCCTGGAGGGTCACATTTCAACCAGCTCCGTGTGGTGGCCTTTTTGCATGCAAGTATCAGGATTTTGAAAAGATACCTGTCCTTCTTTTGAATTATGTCACTGGGTATCAATCCCAGGTACACAATCCAGGGGTCCCTGGGGATCTTATAGCCTAAAATCTCCTCAAGTGTCTGAATAACCCTGACGCAGAATGATTGTATTTTGATACATGACCAGAAGATATGAGAGTGATTGACATTTGCCTGTCCACACTGTCTCCAGCATTGCTGCTGTTTATCCAATTTTTTTTTTTGTTAATTAGTCCATGGGCCAGAGCCCAAAATTTCCTATTTCGGTACAGTCAAGGTGGCAAAACTTACTTATAATTTTTGAAAGGATCCATGTCTGTAGATGATATTTTGGTATGATAACCATTCCTGAGTGGCAGCTGTATCACAGTTATCAGCTCATGAAGTTAACCACCCCCTAAAGTAAATTGCATTTTAGATGCTGGTGCATATCCTGGTTTAGCCTCATGGTCAGGACATTTTTCAATGTTCTATAATATTGTCTTTGGTATCATTTTAAAGGGGACCTTCTTAGCTTTCATTCAAGCCCTGTTGTGGATATTTCTCACAAATATAGAGGTCACTTGAGCTCTTCAACCCATCAATAACAGACATCTTTCTGCAATGTTCGCCTAAACTATATACTTTCTTTTAGCCCTGTGGCATCTAGGAATATCAGGGACACGAAACACAAAAACTGGAATACTCACAGGACTGTAAAGATTCAGGAAATGTATAATATACCCATACTATTTCATTGTGTGAGGTGATTGTGAACCTTAAATTAGAAGGGCATTATTACTAAGAAACTAACTAGACCAAAGCCAGTTAGTCCATGGGTCAGACCAGATATCGATATCACCCAAGGTGACACAACTTCACTGGTGCCATTTTATTTGGTACACTAACAGAAGTAAAATAATACATGATAACCTTTCCAAATGAGCAGCTATTTCATTTTTCTTTCAGGAAACCTGTTTCTGTGCCTCTCACGATTGTGTATTTGCCCAGATTTTTACAAATATAGCATTTCAACACCCCTGGTACTGATTAGCCTAGCTTAAACTCTGGGACAGTTCTTAGTTGGCCAACAACCAAGGATAACCAGTACTGTGTACTTCCATTCATTGTGCTAAGCTAGGCTAACGTGCAGCCAGATAGCTTTCTACTAAACACATATAGAGGAAACTGGTATCTATCTTCTTGTCTCACTCTGGAGAAGATTGTAAGCTAATTTCCCATAATGTTAGCATGTTCTTTTAATGTATATGTTAATATGATTAGTTAAAGTGGCTACGAGGAACTTTCATCTTGTGTTGATTTTAGCGGCCTCATGTGGACAAAATACAGCTGTTGCATAGCAACTAGGTAATGTATCTATTTGTGGCTATGTAAGATAAATAATGGTAATATGACGCTGGTGAAGCAAAGTAAACTTTGTTTTAGTAGTGTTCATACACCTAAGTTACATGTATTTGTTTGTATGTGGCAGGTGAAAACTGACTGAATATGGCCACTGGTGAACAAGCAAGTTTTTACCCAATACCAAAGCGCCCACGGGTGGAGTGCATTATCCACTGTTCTGATGATACAGATAAGCTGGTTTCACTACAAAGTGTCGACTCATGGAGAACTCTGCTCAGGGCAGCTCAGATACGAAATCATGCACTAGTTTTGAAACTGGCAAAAGACATTCCTGAGGGACAGATTCCAGCAATCTACTACCACAGAAAGTGTCGCAGTATCTTCACTATGAAGCAAATTCTTGATGGCCTCCTTGCAAAAGAAAAGAAAAGTTGTGTCTCTGCTGAAGAGAAACAATCTAAGAGAGTAGCTCGACATGCTCCAAGTACATCTAGGACTTATGATGCAGAGTGCATATTTTGTCAGAAAAACAGCAAATATTCCAAGAGACAGAATACGAGAGAAGTACTGGTGCAGTGTCGAGAACTGCGAGCTGATGCAAAGATCAGGAGTGCAGCCACAAAGAAAAGGGACAGCAGAATCCTTGCCATTGTGAGTAGAGACCTTGTAGCAGCTGAAGGGCACTACCACAGGTCATGCTATAGACTTTACACCAAAGAAGAGGTTTCCAAAGGAGAGGTTGCCAGCAATGAAGATGATGATGCTGCAGCCCAGTATGAAGCTGCTGTGAATAAGGCATACAATGAGCTGTTCCTCTTCATCAGGATGGAGCTTTTTGGCAATCCTCAAGTGATGACAATGACTGATCTCTCTTCTAGACTGGTAGCTTCAATGAACTCCCAAGGCATTGCCCAAGTCAAGGAATCAACCAAGAAGCACATAAGGCGAAACCTGGAGAGTGAGTTTGCTGGAGCTTTGCAGATATTCCCTGATAAGAAAGGAAAATTCCTCCTCTATCCCGATAACTTGTCCATGAGGGAACTTGCCAAAGAAAATCAGTCTCTCAAAAGGGAGCTGCAGACCCTGAAAAGTGTCAGTGCACAAGATGTTATAGCCAAAGCAGCCATCAAATTGAGAGCAGACATTAAAAGTCAAGATGTTCCTCAAACCTGGCCGCCTGAAGTCAAACCAGAAGCAGAATGTCCTACCATTCCAGAGTCGCTCATTATCTTCCTGTACTCTCTACTCACAGGCTCAAATGATCCTGATCATGCATCCCAGAGAGTGCAGTGCCTTCTGCAGTCATTTGGCCATGACATAGTATATGCAATGACATGTGGAAATACCAAGCCTTCCAAGCACATTGTTCTGCCATTCAGTGTCAAATCGTTGACAGGAAATGTAGAGTTGATAAACATCCTCAACCGACTTGGTCACAGTGTGTCCTATTCACAGATGGAAGAGATCAACACTGCCCCGTGTCTCCAGAAACTCTCATCATCAGGGAGTGGCATTGCCCTTCCAGCTAACATCCATCCTGGCATATTCACAACTTTAGCCTGGGACAATATCGACCGTCTTGAAGAAACTGTCAGTGGTGAGGGAACATCTCACAGAGTCAATGGGATTGCTGTGCAAGCGAAGCCAGTCAACCCACTTCCTGTCCAACCCATGCCCACTGTTCCCAAAACAAAGAAGAGAAGCATTGATGGACCCCCACCAATGTTACCAACTTACAATGCTGGACAACGGGTAGGGCCACCACAAAGCAAAAAGTCAGATGCCGATACTGCAGCCAATACTAAGCTTGCCAGAGAGAAAAACCTTCTTTGGGTCCTAGCACGCATGTCACAACAAGAAGAACAGTCAGTCAGCAGCTGGACAGGCTTCAACATCCTGACTCGAGGAGAGATGACGGTCATCCCCGACAATATAGGCTATCTGCCTACCATCAATGCTCCAGCGACACAAATGTCTACTGTCAACAAGGTGCTTAACCAGTCACTGAGCATCATGCAGTGCTTAGGCCTGAGGAAGATTGTCTGTGTCTTTGACCAAGCCCTGTATGCGAAGGCTGTCGAGATCACATGGAAACACCATGACAAGTTCCATGATATCATCGTTAGGCTTGGGGTATTCCACACCATCTGCACACTGCTGGCAATAATAGGAAAGCGTTTCCAAGATGCTGGACTCAAAGACCTCTGCATTGAGTCTGGCATGATTGCAGAAGGCTCAATTGCTGGTGTTATGGATGGCCGCAAGTACAACAGGGCTGTGCGACTACACAAGCTCCTGTATGAGGCTCTCATGCGACTGACCTTGAATGGTTTCCTGTCGTTCACCTGAATGAGACACTGAAGACCATTGACAGCCTTGGGAAAGAAGTCTCACAACATGCTTTGAAGGAGGTCCTCGAGAACAGCTCTTGTACACGCATCATGGATCTATTTGAAGTCTACCGTGAGTTCCTTAGAGGTGGAAACGGCAGCCTCTCGAACTTCTGGATGTCCTATTTGGACATGGTTGAAATCTTGTTGGGGCTCATCCGAGCATCCAGAGAGGGAGACTGGATGCTACACTTGGCTAGCATTCGAGCAATGATCCCATGGTGCTTTGCTTATGACAGGATGAATTATGCACGCTACCTCCCCTACTACTACGCCCAGATGTCTGAGCTGCCCATCACACACCCAGATGTGTACACAGAATTCATGGAAGGAGGCTTCTCAGTCCAACTGGGCTCCACCAATCCCTTTGGCCGAATCCCTGTTGACCAAGCTATAGAAGAAACGGTGAACAAAGACACCCAAACAGCTGGAGGGACAAAGGGATTCAGCTTGAAGCCAGGAGCTGTGACCAAATATTATCTCACAGCTGAGTATAGAAGCATGTACCTCAGACAGCTGAGAGACCTGACAGGTCAAGGCAGGTGCAAATGGTCTCATCCAGATCTACAGAGTCCAAGGATCAAGAGAGATGAAGCAGATGTCCAGTCTCTCATGGACCTTATGGAGAATAACTGGCTCAATCCTATGTCCCCTGATGAGATTGATTTGGTTAGCCTCTCCACTGGCAACATGGCTCCACCTGATGTGACCATAGATCTCTTCAGAGCTCTTGAGAAAGGAGAAGAGGCCTACCAAGCATTCCAGCAAACAAGGTTAGATGCAGACCCACCACCTGTGAAATTCCACGACAAGATGACCAAGCAAAGTCTGAAAACATTCTCCAATGTCAGCACAAAACAAGCTCATGGAAAGAAAGCACAGGATGTGGTTCTGAAGGCAGATAGAAACCTTTTCAGTCACATGATCCTGGTGGCTGAAAGCAGGAAGGTGAATCTGAAGGATGTCCTTGCCTACCCATTGGGCCCACTACCATGGGCACTGGCAAATGCTGATGGGTCCTTACGAAAAACAAACAAGGCTGCACTTGCCAGAGAGCTTGAAAAGAATGTATCTCCTGCAGAAGACATCCCAATCCCATCTACTTCCATCATTGATGGGATGAGCCTGGTCCAAAAAATGAATGGCAACAACAAAACCTTTGCACAGGTGGCAGAGTCAGCCTTGACCCAGGTCCTCCATGAGGGAGCACAGAGTGGGAGGATTGATGTTGTTTTTGATGTCTATCACCAGACTTCGATCAAAGATGCTGAACGACTGAACCGGGGTGGAGACATCACTCTCCAGTACAAGAATCTTGCAGGGGGACACCACGTCCAGCAGTGGAGAAAATTTCTGTGCAGTTCCTCCAATAAGACCAGTCTCATCAAGTTTCTGGTGGAAGAGTGGAAACTCCCACGATACAGAGCTATGCTGCATGGCAAGGTGTTGTACATGACCTGTGAGGAAACCTGCTACAAGTTGACAGAAGATGGGTGTGAGGAAGCAGCAGAACTGCACTCCACACATGAAGAAGCTGACACCCGTCTGCTCCTGCATGCATTGCATGCAGCAAATGCGGGCTCAAAGTCAGTTATCATCACAGCTGAGGACACTGATGTCATGGTGCTTTGTCTTGGCTTCCAGAAGGACATCACCTGTCCCATCTAACAGAAGTGTGGGACTCAGAACCGCACACAGTTTGTCGACATCACCAAACTGGCAAGTTCCCTTGGAGACAGCATCTGTGACAGCCTAATTGGCTTACATGCCTTCACAGGCTGCGACACCGTCAGTGCATTCGCTGGTCGAGGGAAGCTGAATGCCCTGAAGATAGTGAGAAAGCACACTTCCTGCCAAGAGACTTTTAGTCAACTGGGACAGACATAGAATGTGAGTGATGAGCTGTTCCAGAAAATTGAGCAGTTCACCTGTCGGATGTATGTTGCTAATAGCAGCACTGCTGAGGTGAACAAACTGCGTTACCAGCTCTTCTGCACCAAAAGGGGAGAGGTCGAGTCCAGCCAGCTGCCACCATGTAGAGACTGTCTCTTTATGCATGTTCAACGAGCCAACTATCAGGCAGCAATATGGAAGTGCTGTCTGCAGGCTAACCCTGTGGTGCCAAGCCCTACTGAGTATGGATGGACAGACGATGAAGGCAAGCTGGCCATTTACTGGATGCGCTCCCCACCTGCACCAGATGTGGCCTTGGAAATGCTAACATGCAAGTGTGTGCATTCATGCAAAATGCCAAGCTGCATGTGCCTGTCAAATGGACTTCCATGCACAAACATGTGCAGGTTACAGACCTGCAGTAACCAAAAACAGCAGGATGGTCCAGAACTGGACTTTGAACTTGGGGAGTCAGATGATGAGAGAAACGAGCAGTTTGATGAATGACAGTGTGATGATTCTGATGGTATTACTGTGGTAGTAGTCTATTGATGCACAGGATGTTGATTCTGGACTTGGTTACCCAGAGCTTGATAACAATAATGTAACCATATTCACATATACCCATTACCCTACCCATTACCATTACATATACCCACTAATGATATGGGATTACATGTATCATTGACTAAGTATATGTAAATGTCAATGTTGTTTAAAATATTAAAATAGTTCATTACCTCACTATGGTATTCCTTTTTATCATGTATTTTGATTGTGTATTTAAACAAATGTATAGAGACCAGTTTGTGACCTAACTGGCTTTGGTCTAGTTCTCATTTAAGGCTCACAATCACCTCACACAATGAAATAGTATGGGTATATTATACATTTCCTGAATCTTTACAGTCCTGTGAGTATTCCAGTTTTTGTGTTTTGTGTCCCTGATATTCCTAGATGCCACAGGGCTAAAAGAAAGTATATAGTTTAGGCGAAAATTGCAGAAAGATGTGTGTTATTGACGGGTTGAAGAGCTCAAGTGACCTCTATATTTGTGAGAAATATCCACAACAGGGCTTGAATGAAAGCTAAGAAGGTCCCCTTTAAAATGATACCAAAGACAATATTATAGAACATTGAAAAATGTCCTGACCATGAGGCTAAACCAGGATATGCACCAGCGTCTAAAATGCAATTTAGTTTAGCGGGTGGTTAACTTCATGAGCTGATAACTGTGATACAGCTGCCACTCAGGAATGGTTATCATACCAAAATATCATCTACAGACATGGATCCTTTCAAAAATTATAAGTAAGTTTTGCCACCTTGACTGTACCGAAATATCGTCTGGCCCATGGACTAAATGTGGGGTGTAATAAAAAAGCGAAGTAAGTTCTTCCACCCAAATTCCCTCCACCTTTTAGAGTTAGTGGAAGTGTGTTGTGTTATACACATGGAATGCCAATCATCATTCTTCCACAGCTTAATGTTCAGTTCTAATTCCCATTTCAGTTTAACATATTGCGAATTTCTCCCATTTCGTTTTTGTAAACTACTTTACAATTTAGAAACAATCTTTTTGTTTGGGGGGGGGTGTATGCACCTGTCTACACTTCAACAATCACTTCATTACCTTCTGCAGAGATACCTTTTTTAATTTCTGTGTTGTAGAAATGTCTTTGCTGTAAATATCTCAATAGGTCCCCATTTCCTAAATTAAATTCTCCTTTGAATTTTTCAAAAGTTTTAAGTTTTTCCCTCTAAGAGTATACATACTGCTGTTATTCCTTTTTCTCTCCATCTTACAAATGTGTTGTCTAACTCTCCAGGTCTGAAACTGGGGGTCTGAGAAGGCCAAATCAGCAGTTTACTGTCTCCTTCCAATTTATATTTATCTATTTCATTCCATATATTTGATGTATCCTCTAAAATGGTGTTCTCTCCGCTTGGGTCTGTATATTCTTTCCCACCTAGCCTGGCCTGAGGTGTCGATTGGCCCAGATTTAGTTCAATATGCTTCCATCTAGCTTGATACACCGGGGAGCACCAATAGACAATATATCTCATTTGGGAAGCATAGTAGTATTCTATGAGATTTGGCAGTTCTAGGCCTCCACTTTCCTTGTCAATTTGTTGTGTTTTAAATTTAACCCTTGGCTTTGCTCCTGCCCAGATAAACTGGGATATCCGTTTATCCCATGCTGTGAATGATGATTCTGACTGGTAGTGACAAGAAAAGTTATAACAACCGTGGCAGCACATTCATTTTTACCACCTCAAGTCTGGAGCTAAAGTCCAATATTAGTGTTGACCATTTCATCATATCTTTCAGTAACCTATTATTTATTATGTTGTAGTTTATTTCGTTCCGTTCCTGAGTTATTAGCACTCCTAGGTATTTTATCAATTTTACTCCCCACTTCCATTTATATTTCTGTCTGATTGCCTTACTTGGTATGTAGTTAAGAGAGAGTACTTGTGTTTTTGCGATGTTCAGCTTGTATCCTGACATCACAGTTGTCATAAATTTGGGGAGAGTCGAGTTTGGAGAAAGGTAATAATATCATCTGCAAAAAGACCTATAATATGTTCCTCTTTTGCTATGTTGATTCCTTTCAGCTCTTTGTTTTGTTGAATCTCTTGAGCCAAAGGCTTTATGGATATTGCAAAGAGGGCGGGGCTAAGGCAACAGCCTTGACAAGTGCCTCTATACAGGTTATTAGCCTTGACAAGTGCCTCTATACAGGTTAAAACTACCTGTCAGATGGCCATTGATCTTTATTCTGGCGGTTGGGTCTCTATATAGAGACTGTATGCATCTTAAGAATTTGTTATTAAAGCCCAGCCTCTCTAGCACACTATATAGAAAAGGCCAGCTAACTCTGTCAAATGCCTTTTTCCACGTCAAGACTGACCAGAGCTTCACTTAGATATTATTAGCCTGTTCCATGGTGTGTAGGGTTCATCTGATGGTATCCTGTGTTTGCCAGTCCTTTGTGAACCCTGTCTGATCTTCGTTTATCAAATCGGGCAAAACGTGTTCAATTCTTTTTTAGATTATCAATGTAAACAATTTATAATCTACATTCAATATAGAAATTGGATGATAAGATTCACAACATTCTTTATTTTTACCTTCTTTTGGGATGACTGAAATCACAGCCTCTCCAGGATGGTGGTGCCACAGCATTCTTGGATGTCCAATTTAAGGATTCTAGCAATACATGGGTGAGATCTTCTTTAAAGACCTTATACCATTCAGTCAGAAACCCGTCACTCCCTGGGCATTTATTTGTTTTCAGTTTATTAATCGCCATGTCCAATTCTTTTTTGTTTGTTTTTTTGTGTGTGTGTGTGTGTGTGTGTGTGATAGGAGTGGTTACCAAAAAAAACAAAAACAAAAAAACCCTCAAACCCTTTTTTGTGTGTGTGATAGGAGTGGTTAGCAAAAAAACCCCTCAAAGATTGTTTCTAAATTTAACCCAGCCACTGAGGATGCACAAGCTAGTGCATTCTTAGTGCTGGTCCCAAGCCCGGATAAATGGGGAGGGTTGCATCAGGAAGGGCATCCGGCGTAAAATCTTTGCCAAATCAAATATAACGATCATAAATAAGATTTCCATACCGGATCGTTCGAGGCCCAGGTTACCAATGACCGCCACTGGTACTGTTAACCAGCAGGGTGCCGGTAGAAACTATGCTACTGTTGGGCGAAGGAGAAGGAGAGGGGAAGGCATGTCCAGATGCAGCGAGAGAGGAGGAAAGGCAGGATTGAAGAGGTGTGAGTTAGAACTTTGAATGTTGGCACTATGACTGGTAAAGGGAGAGAGCTGGCTGATATGATGGAAAGAAGAAAGGTAGGCATACTCTGTGTGCAAGAGACTAGGTGGAAGGGGAGTATGGCCAGGAGTATCGGAGGTGGGTTCAAACTCTTCTAGCATGGTGCGAATGGGGGGGAGAAATGGGGTAGGGGTAATTCTGAAGGAAGAGTATGTCAAGAGTGTGCTGGAGGTGAAGAGAGTGTCAGACAGAGTGATGAGTATGAAGGTGGAAATCAAAGGTGTATTGCTGAATGTTATCTGCGCATATGCCCCGCAAGTTGGGTGTGAGATGGAAGAGAAAGAAGAATTCTGGAGTGAGTTGGATGACGTGGTGGAGACAATACCCAAGGAGGAGACAGTGGTGATCGGAGCAGACTTCAATGGACATGTTGGTGAAGGGAACAGAGGTGATGAGGAGGTGATGGGTAGGTATGGGGTCAAGGAGAGGAATGTGGAAGGACAGATTGTGGTGGATTTTGCGAAAAGGATGGAAATGGCTGTGGTGAATAAATATTTCAAGAAAAGGGAGGAACACAGGGTGACGTACAAGAGTGGACGAAAGTGCACACAGGTGGACTATATCTTATGTAGAAGGCGTGATCTAAAAGGGATAGGAGACTATCTTTGTCAACAGTCTTAGGTTGTAAGTATAAGGTTCTATAGTAATCTTTTAAGATTTTATGAATTCTTGTGGTTCATAGGTTATTTTATTAGTTAAATGGTGTCTAATGTTATGTGTGGAATTCATGATTTGTTGTGCCCTGAGCTGTACTGCTAATTTGTTTTTTTTTGGTTTTCAGGCCTGATTCATAAAAGGTTTGTTTTGTGAATCTCAATTTCTTTTCCATTTGTCATTTAAAATGCTCTCTATTTGGTTTTTAAGTTCTTTTATCTGTTTGCCTTTATGTTTTTGTTTCTCTAGTTTTTTTTCCAATTCATCGTATTTTATCCACTTCATCTTATTTAAGTGTGCCGTTCTTGAAATTAGTCTCCCTTTCATTATTGCTTTAATCGTGTCCCATACAATAGTTGGGTCTACTTGGCCAATTATGTTATTTTTTACACTGACTCCAATTTCTTTTTTGATCTCCTTTACTACTGACTCATTGTTTAAAATACTGATATTTAGTCTCCATCTATAATACACTTAAATAACAGACCAAAGAGTCTGTTATTTAAATGTATAGATAAATAAATTACATTGTGATCTGACACATCTGCTGTTCCTATTGAGCACTCCTTCACCCTGTGTCTGTCTATGATGTTTATCAGAAAATAATCTAATCTGGAGTGTACCCGATGAGTGGCTCAATAGTGAGTAAAGTCTTTTTCCCCTGGATGGAGATTCCTCCAAACTTCATACATGCCTGTTTCTTTGATTAACATGTTGAGGTCTTTTGACCTGTGGGATTTATATCTTTTGTACTTGTTGTATCAAGAGTGGTTTAGAATCGTATTCCCATCTCCAGCACAGACTAGAATTCCTTCACTTTCAGAAATTATCGTATCAGATCCGATCGAAGGTATTGTCAGGAGGGGGGTGGGGTGGAGCCAAAGATGTAAGATGCGTCTCCTTATCGCTCCTGAATCAGTGACCGAATTTATATATTTAACCTTGCAATATCTCACATATTTTCATTTGGTTGAACATCTGGTGAGGCCTCTTGACAATTCCAGTCAAATGTGAGCAGTTTAATTTTACGATGACATCTACTTGGCCAAAAACAGAATCTACAAGAGTAGGCTGCAATAATTCCTTGCCCTCTCCTGACTCATCCTCGCCACAGGATGATGCAGCTAATGTAGACCCCACTGGAACAGTGTGGAGTACAAAATGTACTCCATATGCACTCCGTACGTACTGTGTAGTTTTCCACTTCTCTGTGTGTATGAAACTTCTCACTCATTGCAGACACACATACCCATTGTTCTCATGCATACCTTCCATGGGGCCACTTAGCAACTGTTATCATGTTTGCCCCCCAGTTGACACATCCCAGGAACGACCTGGTACAGCAAAAGATAAGTGCAACAGACTTACAGACACTCACGAGGCACAAAACGTGATTAACGTAGATGTTTCCTTCTTTCCTTTGCAAGACTACACCTTAGTTGATGCAGGAAACATAGTGTATGATGCGACGGACGGTTCTATAAAAAAACACTATCTCCAGCCCAGGGCAAAGCATATCCTCACAGACAAACCTCTGTGTAACCTTTGGTTTCTCCATCTGCAGATGCATTAAAGATTCTCCGTTTACTCCAATACTTGTCCGATGATCATTCTTCCCAGAGGTTGCTGGGGCAAGGGCCCATTAAAAGGATAAACAAAATCCACAACAACAGTGACTGCAGAGCTGTTACAGTTCATGATGGGCTCTCTCAAATTTGACATTTTCGGTAAAATAGACTCTCTCTCCACTAACATTAGGTTAGAAATGTCATTAATTAAAAACAAGCTCAAATAAATCTATTGAGAGTTTGCAGAATAAGCTTGATGCACACGGAGCAGTACTATCGGAGCTGGAGCGCAGCGCTATGGATCACAGCACACGCATTAGCGAGCTAGAGGCTAATGTTGGTTCATTAACGACCAGGGTGGCATACCTGGACAACAGATGCAAGGACCTGGAAAGCAGAATGCGGAGGAACAACTTTCATCTTCTGTGTGTACCGGAGGGAGCAGAGGGCCCATGATCGATGGAGTTTGCAGCGCAGCTGCTTCAGGAGCTACTCAGCCTGGATGAGAAGCCGCTGCTTGACCGGGCCCCACCACACCCTGCATAGCCGACCCTGGGATGGAGAACCTCCGCGACCATTTGTCATCAGGGTGCTTTTTTTATGTTTGCAATAACATACTGAAGAAATTTTTTTGCCAAATCATTATGCGGATTGACAAGACCGCCACTGGTGCTGTGCCCTCACAGGGTACCAACGGAAACTATCAAATCCACTGAGGCAACCCCTGGGAAACAGGGAATAAGCCAAAAGAAGAAGAAGAATGACATACTGAAGAGATCTGGAGAAGCATCCCTTCTTCTTTACAAGGATAGGAGAGTTTCATTATTTGTGGACTACACCATGGCCATGGCTAAGAAGTGGGCTGGCTTCCAAGATGTGAAGTGCCAGCTACGTGCCTGCCTGGGCGTGAAATATGGCATTATTGACCCTGTGGTTCTGAGATTGTCTCTTTCGGATGGCTCCACACAAATTCGAGGACCCGGCTCTTGCGGCCAACTTCTTAAAAAAAAACTTGAAAACGACTGTTGCATAGCATGGCGTCGAGCAAATGGTTGGTTAGCTGATCTTGGTAGCGGGCTATTTAGCAGGCCGGTTGGCCTGTGAAGCTAGCTTTCCTGGGTTCGTTGATATCTGAAAGATTTTTATTTTCTGTTTTTTCATTGATACTTGAAGGTTATTTGTTTTCTTTCTTCACGTTTCCAATCCATGTTGGTGAATTTATAGCTGACTTTCCACTATAATGTGATAGCATGCAGAAATGCACGTACTTCGCTCACATTATTGTTTTCTACTTGTATCATTAATGTTCTGTTTGGATATAAGCCATCTTGAATGTCAGTAGTTGGCTGCTTGTATAGTTCAGTTGCAGTTTTGCCACGTAAACCATTGTATTGACTTGAACTTTTCTTTTTTTTTGTTGGACTAATGTTGGTTCTCCGTGGACTCTATTGGTGATCAATTTGTGCACGTTTGGTTTATTTTGGGTACGTGGTCACAAGTCTCAGGTAGCAAAGAGCAAGAGGTATTATGTTTTACTCTAAACTTTTTTGTATTCAGGGTTTTGCTTGTATCTCTGTTGGGGGGATGGTTTGCACGGGAGGTTTGGGGGGAACGGGCACCTTCCTCTTTGTATGTAGTTTTGTTTATATGTCTCTTGCATTTTGTTGCTTGTTTTTGTGTCTTAAATTTGTACCACCATGGTCGATAAAGTTCTTTAGTTTATATTGCGCCTTGTTGTTTACATGTCCTCTCTCTTTTAAGACATGGTTCAGCCTGGTGTAGCTCATCCAACTGGAGGAAATGGCTTTAATTTCATTACCTGGAACTGCAGAGGCATCAACAATCCAGCTAAATGCAGTAAGGTACTCCACCATCTTCACCAATTGAGAGCTCACATCATTGTTCTCCAAGAAACTCACCACAAGGTATCGCAACACTTGAGTCCTAGGTGTAGATGGGTGGGCCAGGTGTTTCATTCCTCATTTCAGAGTAGGGCAAGAGGGGCAGCCATTTTATTTCACAAATCAGTACCATTTACCTATTCCAATGGGACTGCCGATCCCAGTGGTAGGTACGTAATTGTCAGCGGTAAGCTTTTCCATACAAATGTACTTTTCGTCAACATTTACGCTCCCATCTGGGACAATGGTGATTTTTTATTTTATCGTTTTTTTTCTACACTCCCCGATTTGTCCTCCCATATGCTGATCTTAGGCGGTGACTTTAATCATTGGCTAGAACCACAGTTAGACCAATCCTCCACTAAGCCCACCACATTGTCAACATCAGTTAGGGTTGTTTGATCCTTTATGTCTGAATTTGCAGTCTCAGAACCCTTGGAGAATTTTTAACCCATCTGGAAAAGCATATTCTTTGTTTCTCACCGATTCACCACACTTTTACGCGAATAAACTATTTCCTTCCTTCTCCACTTCACATCCTCATGTTCATATAATCCAATCATTGTATCTGACCATGCCCCTGTTATTATGGTAGTCTTTCAAACTTTTGATAACATGTGACCACCTTGGCAATTAAACACTCAATTGCTTAGCGATTAAAACTTGATCAAATGTGCTTCGGACCAAATTGACTTTTTTACTGCGATAAATAGAACCCCAAATATATCTCCATCTATTCTCTGGGAAACTTTGAAAGCCTATGTCAGAGGAGAAATGATCTCCTATACCACACATGAGAATAAACTTAAAAAGGATAGGCAATCTATGCTGACACGCTGTATTGCCCAACTGGATGACATTTATGTTGTCTTACCATCTCCAGACATTTTTTAGGAGTGTTTAACTTTGCAAGCAGAGCTTGATATGTTATTCAGGTCACCAAACTGCTTGCAAAGTCTAGGAGGACTTATTATGAATAAGTGATAAGGCCGGTAAATTATCAGCTCACAAATTACACCAAGTAACATCAACACATCAGATTCCTAAAATTCGCACATCATCTGGGATATCATTAGACCCTAGGGGAATCAACTAGAGATAGACCGATATGGTTTTTTCAGGGCCGATACCGATACCGATTATTAGTAGTCAAGGAGGCCGATAACCGATATTTGGAGCCGATATTAATCTGCAGTAAAAGGGAAAATATTGGCGTCAAAATTTTGAATAATACAAACTCCAACACTTCACTTCGTTTAAGTGCCTTTAAGCATATGTTTATTAAACAGCTTTTCAGATTTGCAACATGTTAAAGGTTTTTTTTAAATCTTGGACAATAGACATCTTTGTTTTAAAATTCTAACAAAAAGTGCAGGGAGCTCCCAGGCTCAGCAGCATGTCTTATAAAGTTAAATGAAAACTTAAACAAATAAATAGCTCCCTAAAGTTGTCTACAGTAAATAAAGTTGTCCAAAATTTCAATATAACTGAAATATTAATCTTTCACTTATCTTTGTTTTAAGTTCAAACAAAACAAAAAGTGCAGGGAGTTCCCAGGGTCAGCAGAATCTCTTATAAAGTTAACTGAAAATTTAAATAAATAGTTCCCTGAAGTTTTATAAAGTAAATAAAACAGATTTAAATAAAATTTGCACAGAAATGTGAGTTTAAAATCAATTAGTAGTCCCAATTGAGCAGCACCAGATTGTGGTGCAAAAAGCAGAGTTGTTCAGCGTGCTCTCCAGTGAGACGGCTTCTCTTGCTCTCATAAATTGCAGACTTAACTGAAGACGCGCTCACTTGGGACTGATGAGGGTGGTGCACAAAGAAACTTTCTTGCTTGTTTCGCAAGTAGCTTGAAGCGCCCATCATTCTGTCTCCACCACTGGAGTGGGTCCCCTTTACGCCTGTCGATCACTGGCTCCTTGAGGTACAGATGTAGCTCATCCTCAACGCAGCTACTGGCCAGCAGGTCACCAGTGTGATGTGCCAGCATAGAACTGAATATCTCATCAACACGGCTGCGGAAGGATGTGTGTTCTCTCCGTTGCCTTTTGTGGGTGTTTCCGTCATTCTCGTGTGTCCCATATGCAGCTGCCTGCTCCTCCATACTGGCTCCTTCTGTGGCAGCCTGCTCCTCCATATTGGCTCCTTCTGTGGCAGCATGCTCCTCTCGAGTGGTCTGTTGTGTGGCAGCGTCCTCTTCCTCTTTCAACCATCCTTTGGCCTTGCTCAATGTCGTGGCAGAGGAGAATGCATGACTCTTATAACAAGGATCTAAGAGACAGGCCAGCACCACAGTTTTTGTGTCTTCTACTTTTGAGAAACGCTTGTCGAGGCTCTCCCTCATGGCTTGCCTGAGCGTTCTGATGCCTTTTGTGGAGGGCCCCTCAACATCTTGAAGAAGCATCTTCAGCGCAGTCAGGCATGGAATGATGCAGGATGCTGATGAGTTGCTGTGGCTCACCTGAAGTGTCACTTCCTCTATTGGGAGAAGAGTTTCAATTAAATTGGACACAAGGTCCCACTGGTGAGCATTAGGACCTGCAAATCCTCCATGTTCACCACAGTAGATGGTAAGTGCAGGCTTTTGCTCCAGCATTCTTTGCAGCATGTGGAGCGTTGAGTTCCACCTCGTTGGAACAGCCTGGATTATGTTGAGCTCTGGCAGGCCAAGTTCCCTCTGAATGACTCACAAACGCTGTTTGGCCAGAATGGAGTGGTGGAAATGTGTGGCACACTTCTTAAGCATTGCAATGACATCTGTGACGGCTCTTTGACTTGCCAGACCGTCATTCACCACAAGTTGCAAGGTGTGCGCCGTGCAGCTGAGGTCTGGGAGTTCAGCTAGCCTCATTCCCTTCACAATATTGGCTCCGCTGTCTCGAAGCACTAGTGCTACATGGTCTTTGCTTATCTTCCAGTCCTCAAGCATATTGAGGAATGTCTCTTTCAGGTATTCCCCAGTGTGGGACCCATGCATCGCTCTTGTATTTAAGATGACCTGCTTTCTTGTCCATTCAGTGTTGATGAAATGGCATGTCAGGCTCATGAGAGACTCTGTCACACCAGACCAGCAGTCTGTGGTGAAGGAGAGAAAGTAGCCAGCATTCTCTGGTTGAATCAGCGCTTTGATCTTGTCCACAATCTTGTGGTGAACTTCTTGCAGCTTCTCAGTTCAGTAATACTTGTCACTTTTCAGTGCATATCGTGGCTCTGCTGCAGCCATGAGGCGCTTAAAGCCAACATCAGACACCACCGAGAACGGTTGGTTGTCAGTGACTATCATCTCTAGGACTAGTTAGTCCATTAGTTTCGACCTCTCATCTGAGTTTGTCCCCTTTCTTTGTTTCTGAAACATGTCCTCTATTGTTGGCTGAGATGAAGTTGCCTCATCCTGATGAGATTCAGATTCCCGTTTCTTCTGTGCCGTTTCATACAACTCAGGGTGATGAATCCTAAGATGGGACCACAGGTTTGAAGTATTTTTGTTGTTCCCAGTTGTCGCTCCCATGCTGACACCTTCATTGCATGTATTACAGACTGCCTTCCCTGGTGTTGGTTGAGTGTAATACTTCCATACTGCACTTTTAAACTGAAGTCTATCCATCTGCAATAAGGGTTTGAAAAAAAGAGAGAGTTAAAAGTGGGGCCACATGCTGACATATGCTCAACTCATCATGCTTCATTTATTACAGCATTTGGGAAGCCTGTAGTTGATTTTATTATGTAAATGTTACATTTTAACAACATGTGATAGCAGGGACCCTGTCATTCAAAACTAGGCTGCGACATTAATAATGATTAATGTAACTATATCTGAAAAAATAGTACAATAGCAATAGGAGAGACTATTCATCCCTGAACACCATGCAGGTCATGTAGGCTTTATGATGCAGTTACATTATGTCTTAAATCTTAAACAGCAATATCCTGCTCCTCTCGACAAGAAACTATCAAAGACAGCTTCGGGACACACTTAATCTAACAATATGTCATTTTCTGCTGCTTGGGATCTCTCAATCAACACAGAAAAAGGTAAAGTAAAATAACTTGGTAGTTAAACAGCCATTATTGCCTTACAGTTTTCTCTCAGACAGACGGTGCTTTGCTTACTTTTATCACTATTTCCCTATCAATATTATCAGCAACCTTGTTTCAAGTGATTAAACCGTTAAAAACACTAAATAGCCTACATCATCTTCACTTTAATAATCAGTTTATCATAGGAACAGACAGCTGCCGCTAACGTATTTGGCCTCACAGTAACATTAGTAGTAGTGAATTGTAGAGTTTCTCATGTGGCTTCTGTAATGATCTGTGCCCTCTGGCTATGTTAACTTATAACATTAATAAAGCAAGGACGACTTCTCTCGTGCTGGGTGTTTATTCACCGACCGGATTCCGACTGACGTTGTTACGTACATCACGTGACTTTGTTGTGGCGCTACGGAAAGCCGTAAGGGACATTAGCAAATCAAATGTTACTAGCAAATATTACAGCTTCCAAACAAACACACTATTCTCTACCATAACAGACATTCTCCCCATTCATAGTATTCCATGACGTCACTCAAAACGAACCGCGGCCAGTATAACAACACGACATCGAGTGTGAGATTACTTTTATACAATATTCTACAAGCGCCATTTATTAGTTAACAGTAATAAGCTACAACAGATAATGATTAGCTAGTTTATTTAATCATTTATTTGACTCCGCCAACACAAATACTGCTGCATAGCACTAATTTTGCACTGTTGGTGCATTTCTAACGTTAGCTTTTGAACGCTGGTATCTTCTTGCTGTTTCTGTCCCTGTTGGTTAGCTAGCTGGCTGGTTAACGTTAGCGCTAATGCTCCAGCTAGCGTTCGCTAATTTACGTTAGCAGAGAGCAATCGTTATCTTAAATGCATTTGCTATGGCAATGGCTGTATGTTTACTAGCAGAGTGGCCAGTGTGCTCATTTAAGATAGCGTAAGGATATCTCTCTGCTAACGAAAATTAGCGAACGCTAGTTGCAGCATTGGCGCTAAAGTTAACCAGCCAGCTAGCTAACTAGCCGGCTTGTGGCTTGTTACCCTGCTATACGAACGTGACAATAACGTTAACGTTAGTTGTCAACACTGGCATTAATCCATTTGATCTGGCTAGATTATAACCTCAATGAAGGTGCTCAGAACACACTCTGCTGCTTTGTGAAGGCAGGACATTTTTCCGGTTTATTCTGGCTAGCCTCCTGGCTTGGAGAAGGAGAAAGCGGACCGGTGGGCTAACGTTACGCTAAACGCTAATCACAGCCTTCACCTCAACGTGCTTCCCTGCAATAAAACTGGACTGAATTGAGTTCATTAGGTTTTTACTCTCTCTCTCACTCACACACACATACTTCTACTATCACGGAGTATTTCCATAACGATATTATCAGCAACCTTGTTTCAAGTGATTAACAGGCACGTCTGGAGGGACGGCGAGCGAGCAGAGCTGCCGCTTATGTTTATATAACGTTAATGGGCTCACAGTAATGTTACTAGTAGTTGTGAGTTGTAGAGGACTGGGATGTTTATTACAATTTCGGGAGAGTCTGCTGGCTGCTGCCTTAACTTACCTTCGAAACATATATCTGCTCTCCGAGTCCGGACCTCCTCCAGATTCGGCAAAACTTTTTCTCCTCTCCCCCGTGTGTGAGCACTGTGCATGCACAGCTATCACTGCTGATTGGCTGTTACCCGTGCCGTGACTCTGCGTGTAACCAATCAGATAGTGCTGTGGGTGGGACAATGCTGGAGAGACAGAGTAGTGACAGCAGACAGAGAGACGCGCCTGCATCAGAGCCAAAATGACCCCGTTTTAAATTGATCTCTTATCGGCCGTTAGATTTTTAAAAAAGGCCGATGCCGATATGCGTCAAAATGCCAAATATCGGCGCCGATAATCGGCCCGTTCGATAATCGGTCTATCCCTAGAATCAACGATGAATTCAAGAGATTCTACCAGTCTTTCTACACTTCTGAACATGAGGCGGTTGCATCAGAATTGAATAATTTTTTCCATTCTCTTGAAAAAGTTCGGCATGGGACCCAGGATTCTACGGGCCTTCTACAGAGGCACAACCAAGAGCATCCTGACTAGAGACATCACCGCCTGGCATGGGAACTGTACTGCCCACAACTGCAAAACACTGCAGAGAGTTATGCCGACAGCCCAGAACATCAGTGGATGCGAGCTTCCCTCCATCCAGGACATACCAATAGATGCTGTGTCAGCAAAGCCCGTAGGATTATCAAAGACCCCAGCCTCCCCAACTATGGAATGTTCCAGCTGCTACTGTCACGCAAGCAGTACTGCAGCCTCAAAGCACGGACCAGTAGGCTCCGGAACAGTTTTTTCCACCAAGCAACCAGGCTTTTGAACAAGGAACATTAAAGACACTAAGCCTGGTGCCAGACTGACCTATGGTCTCCAGCGGATCATCAATTTACACACAAACACACTAAAACACATGTAGCTTTGCATACACAAAAAAATATACAAACAACTGCATACACATATGCACATTTATTAAGGCTGGGCCCAAACACAGCACCCTGCATGCACCACATACTACTTATTATTATTACTGCTTTTTTGTTCTGTTTTGTTATTTATTACTATTGTTGCTGCAGTGTTGAGGAGCCGAAACCCAAGAATTTTACTCTCTTGTACTTGTACAATGAGAAATAACAAATAAAGAATCTTGAAATGTGCCTTTTGTCAGCCAGAATATGGTAAAAAAAAAAAATTCAGAACAACTATTAAAAAGTTGTCTAACGCTGTCAGTTCCCTTCAATCTGGGAGAAGTCCTGGACCTGATGGCTACTTGGCAGAGTTTTACAAAAAGTTTTTTTCCAATAGCCCCAATTCTAATTGAAATGTACAATGAAGCCCTTGTAAATGGCACTCTCCCAGAGACTCTCATCCAGGTAACTATCTGTCTTATCCTTAAAAAAAAACAAAGACCCTCTTGACTGCACATCATCCATCCAATTAGTTTGTTAAATGTTGACTATAAAATTCTAGCCCAACTTCTGGCAGCATGTCTCGAAACAATTCTCCCATCAATCATCTCCCCTGATCAAACAGGATTTATTAATAACAGACACTCATTCTTTAATCTACAACGGTTGTTCAATATTATATACTATAATCCCTCTATCACAACCACTTCTGAGGTTATCATATCCCTTGACACAGAGAAAGCGTTTGACCGGGTGGAGTGGAAATACTTTTTTTACACCCTAAACAAATTCAACTTTGGCTCCAAATTCATTACTTGGATAGGACTTTTGTACTCTTCCCCCCCACCCCCCAAGCTTCTGTCAGGACCAATAACATTCAATTAGGTTATTTTCTCCTGCAACGGTCGACACGCCAGGGTTGCCTTTTAAGTCCCTTGTTATTTGCCCTCACCACAGAACCCCTGGCAATAAAACTTCGTTCCAATCCTCTCATTAAAGGTATAGTTAGATACGCACACAAATTGTCTCTATATGCAGATGACTTAGTTATACATATCTGACCTTTCTTGTTTCTGTTCCCGCAACCCTTAACACTTTCACATCCTTCGGCCACTTATCAGGAAACTGATACTGAATCTTAGTAAAAGTGAATTGATGCAGCTTAATGTGGCTGCAAAAAAAGTTTCTCTCTTAATAACTTTCCATTTAAAACTGTTCATAATACTCTTACTTATCTCGTTGTGCATGTCACAAACCCATTTACAAACCTTTTTCGGGCCAACTTTGTTCCCCTTTTAACCCGTACGAAGGACAATTTGGAACGCTGATCATTGCTGCACCTTTCTTTCGTCTCAAGAATTAATTCTATTAAAAGGAACACCCTCCCTAAATTCCTATATCTCTTTCAACGCCTACCGAGCTCTCTTCCCAATACCTTTTTTTAAGAAGATTGATGGCCTAATTTTACCTTTTTATATGGGATGGAAAGTCTCCAAGGATGCAAAAATAGCTCTTGCAGAGGCCCAAGCCAGACAGAGGTCTAGCGCAACCAGATTTCAGGTCCTACACCTGGGCTGCTAATCTCAGGATCGTTCAGTACTGGTTGCAGAGCAAAGAAATACCCACACCCCTAATTAGGCTAGCGATGAAGGCTGCCTCATCTGCACCGGCATCAGTCTTCCCTCGCTCACTCTTCCATTACAGGCCCTTATCACTTCTTCACTAAAACTGTATGTGTCAAAACAAGATTGAGGATCTGGAACCAATTTAGACACCATTTTGGGTTTCAGATAACCTCTTTTTATGCCCTGGTGGCCTCAAATCTGCCCCCCCCCCAACTATGGCGGACAGTGCCTTCTCAATGTGGTCTAGTTTTGGTATTAAAAGGTTTACAGCGCTCTATATCAATAATACATTTCCTAAATTTGACCAACTCTCAGCCAGATTTAATTTTTTTAGGTACTTACAGATCCGGAGTTATAGTTGCAGCATACGTAGATCTTCAATTCCCCGCTCTTACTGGTGACACAGTTTGACACTTTTTTTACCCCCCTTCCTACTCTGAAAAGTACCCTGACAATAGTCTATATACAAATATTTTCTCTACAAGCCACCTCACTAAATGACATTATATCTTCATGGGAGGCGGAACTGAGTATGGAAATATCTGATGAATTATGGGTAGAGGCACTCAAAAGGGTACACACCTCATCTATTTGCACCCGACACGGCCTCATCCAATGCAAACTCATTCACAGGGCTCACTGGACCAAAGCAAGATTATCCAAAATTCACAAAGCTACAAAGATGTCAGCCCTAACTGTGTAAGGTGTAACTAATCTCCTGCAAATCATGATCATATGTTTTGGGGGTGCCCATCTCTTGTTGGTTTTTGGGAAGATATATTTAACACACTCTCTGAAATAAGTGGCACACAGATTGAACCAAACCCACTCATCACGCTATTTGGGGTTTCCTCACCCATATTACGACTGACCAAACTGAATAAGGACATAATTGCCTTTGTCTCTCTGTTGGCGAGGCAACTGCTCTTGCTTAGATGGAAATCTCCGGTACCCCTTCCCATGCACTCTAGATTAAAGCCGTTTTAATCATGTAGTGATGTATTAGTGATGAATAACCATTTTTATGTAGCCTGTATTCTTATCCAGTGATGCCGGCACTTGTACGCACCATGCGTACATTTTTTTTTTAGAATTTTGTTCGTTTTTTTGCCACTCACGCCGTTTGACGCAAATACATTTGAAGGCCAATGATTGGTGTTAACGTCACTGGCTAATAGCACATGCTGCGTACAGATCGCATGGTGCGTACAGCATTATCGCTGCCAGCGCCACTGTTCTTATCCTCATTGGATGAGGTTGAGGACATGATACATTCTGGTGATGCAAAGGGCCTGGTATATGTATATAGGATGCCCACGGTGAAATGTACTGCCTGAATGTATTGAACTATGATAAAGACAATGGCTTTTTTTTGTCATTGTTATGATCTTGTCCCATGTTCTGTCTCCGTTTTTTGTTGTTTGGATATGTTGTTTTGTATTCCTAATATATAAATTTCCAGTTCGATTATTTTGCAAACACTGATGTTGAAAACCCAATAAATACAGTTATGGGGAAAAAATTATCGTATCAAATCACTTAAAATAATTTTCTGTCGCTCTACAGAGGGGTGTATATATTGGAAAATGTGACCAAAATGTTATCTATTCTTCCTTTGACTATTATATATCTGCCTTCTTTGTCTCCTTTTTCTTTGAAGTTTTTTTTCCCCCCTACATCTATCTTTGTATATATCCCTGTGATGGCCTGGAGGCCTGTCCAGGGTGTCTCCCCGCCTGCCGTCCTATGACTGCTGGGATAGGCTCCAGCATCCCCCCGACCCTGAGAGCAGGGTAAGCGGTTTGGATAATCGAAGTTGTTGAGAGTTGGAAATCAGAGATGCCACTCCTCTTTTACAACTATTATTACAGGAACTGATAAGTGCCCAAACTTTTTCAACTTGTCATGTTCTTGTTTTGACATGTGTATCTCTTGTAAGAATACGACTTGTGTCCTATCCTTTTTCATTTTTGCCAGCACTTTAATCCTCTTGACTGGATTACTCAGACCATTCACATTTAAGGAAGCAATTCTTTGGTTATGTGACCCTTGTAATGTTCTGTGCCCTCTGGCTATGTTAACTTATAACATTAATAAAGCAAGGACGACTTCTCTCGTGCTGGGTGTTTATTCACCGACCGGATTCCGACTGACGTTGTTACGTACATCACGTGACTTTGTTGTGGCGCTACGGAAAGCCGTAAGGGACATTAGCAAATCAAATATTACTAGCAAATATTACATCTCCCTTTTTCTGAAAAGTGCTGCTTTCTCTGCAGAGATACAGACCACGTTGAGCACGTTTATAAGCGAATACAATCTTAATAAGAAAGAATATGAAAGTGGAACTCTTATATAACTGGACTGCAACAAAGTAGTGTAAAACATTTCCTTCACTGTCTAAATGTGACACCGTAATAACATTTCATCTTTTTTTTCATTTCTTTTTTTTTTTTACATTCATAAGTCAAGGATTTGTCTTGGTTTGACCGTGCGACCTGACCTCGTGGTGTAACCAGGCTGTGTGTCTGGTTGTCGCTGATTGTTCGTGTCTGGAGGTTCAGCATGCTCTTGCTGATGGGCTTGTGTGTTGTTGTTAGCGCTGGTAACAGTCTGCTGTGAAGTGTGTGTGTGTGTAGTGTGAGTGTTCACTCTGCTTTGTCGCAGGTGTTGACGGTTGCGTCGGTAGATCTGACCTTCTTTGGTTTGGATGTGGTAGCTCCTGTCTGTGTTCGCTGGTCTTTCCACAGTTGCAGGTCTCCAGGATCCATCCTCCTGCCGGAAGCGGATTGGTGTGCCTGCGGGCAGGTGGGGCAGAGGTTTGGCTGTTCGGTTGTAGTATGCCTGCTGGCGCTGTTGACATACCTCTCTCCTTTTGTGAACATCCTCCTGACTGGCGATCTGTGGCTGCAGGTGTTTTGCTGTTGATGGGAGAATGGACCGCAGCCTCCGACTCATCAGTAGCTGTGCCGGTGATTTCAGGTTGTCCACCGGTGTGTTGCGATACTCCAGTAAGCTCATGTAGGGGTCTTTGTTCTCAGCTTTGGCTTTGTCCAGGATGCGTTTGGCCGTCTGGACAGTCTTCTCGGAGAGGCCGTTGCTCTGTGGGTAGTGGGGGCTTGTGGTGGTGTGTGAGAAACCCCATGTCTGTGAGAAGTTGCAGAACTCACCAGAGCTGTAGCACGGACCGTTGTCGCTGACGATAGTCTCGGGGATTCCGTGTCGAGCCATTGCTGCTTTCAGCTTCATGATGACGGCAGATGAGGTGCAGCTGTAAAGTCTCTCTAGCTCGAAGAATCTGGAGTAGTAGTCCACAGTGACTATGAAGTCCTGTGAGTTCCACGTGAATAGGTCTGTGCCTATCACTTGCCACGGCCGCTCGGGTATGGCGTGTGACATCATTGGTTCCTTTGCATTTGCGCTGCGCCGTTCTTGGCATATGCTGCAGTCTGCTACCGCATCCTCGATCTGTTTCCCCATGCCAGGCCAGAACAGTAAGTCTCTTGCTCGGCATTTGCTTTTTTTCACGCCAAGGTGGCTGGCATGGACGCGCTGTATCATGTCCTTGCGAAGCTTTTGGGGGACAATGATTCTCTCACCTTTGAACAGGATACCGTCAATTTCTGAGATTTCTGCTCTGTGGTTCCAGTATTCCTGGATGCTGGGCGGGCACTTTTTCTTTGTGTCTGGCCAGCCAGTGAGTGTGGCTCGTCTGAGTGCGGTGAGCTGTGGATCTTGCGCTGTTTCCTGCTTGATTTCTGTGAGTCTTGTGTCGCTCACAGGGATGTTGCTGAGGACTGTGTGCACTTGGGCCTCCATCCCTTCCTGTAGGTCACTGTCGTGGTGTTCTATTGACTTGCGTGACAGTGTGTCGGCCACCGGTATGTCCTTACCGGGGCGGTGGATGATTTGGATGTCGTATTTTTGGAGCGCCAGGATCATCCGTTGCAGCCGGGGTGGTGCTGCTGCCAGTGGCTTTTTTAGTATTGCCTCCAGAGGCTTGTGGTCTGACTCCACAATCACTTTTCGTCCATACATGTACTCGTGGAACCTCTTGCAGCCGAAGACCACAGCGTAGAGCTCCTTCTCTATCTGTGCGTAGTTTTCTTCAGTGCTGTTGAGTGACTTGGACGCATAGGCAATTGGTTTGCCATCTTGGAGCATGACAGCCCCAAGGCCACTTTTGGATGCATCCACTTGGAGTCGCAGCTCTTTCTGCGGGTCGAAATATGAGAGTACTGGACCTGGGTGCTGTGTAATGAGATTCTTCATCTCTTGGAACGCCTTGTCGTGGACTGCATCCCACACAAACTCACTGTCCTGTTTCAGAAGCTGTCTGAGGGGTGAGTTTATCTGTGAGAGGTGTGGAGCAAATCTGGCGAGGTAGTTGATCATGCCGAGGACTGTCTCCAGCTCTGCTTTGTTCTGTGGGGGTTGCATGTCCTTGACCGCCTTCACCTTGTGTGGGTCTGGTTTGATGCCTTCGTGTGAGAGCGTGTGGCCGAAGTAGCTTACCTCGGACACGCATATGTGACACTTGTCGGGGTTGAGCCTCACCCCTCGCTCCCTTGTGCGCTTCAGCATCGCTCTGAGACGCTGGTCATGTTCCTCTTTAGTCTTGCCGAACACTAGTATATCGTCCACTATGGCCGTCACACCGTCCAATCCTTCATATGTTTCATCCACGCGTCTCTGGAACTCGTCTTGAGCGGACACGATTCCGAATGGCAGTCTGAGGAAACGATACCTGCCAAACACTGTGTTAAATGTCGTCAACATTGAGGATTCAGTGCTCAGTTTGATGGCCCAATAGCCTGACCGCGCGTCTAACACGCTAAAGTACTCAGCTCCAGCGAGCTTTGTGGTGGCGTCCTCCAGCGTGGGGAGGGGGTAGTGAGGTCGTTGTATCACTTTGTTAAGAGCTCTGGGGTCTAAACACACTCTAAGTTTGCCTGTCTTTGGCTTCTCAACAATGACGAGTGCGTTCACCCATTCTGTGGGTTCTGTTACCTTACAGATTATGCCGCCTTTCTCCATGCTGTCAAGCTCGTCCCTCAGTTTGCTGCGTAGGGCGATGGGGATTCTGCGTGGCGGGCAGACGACCGGCGTTGCATCTGGTGTGACGCGGAAAGTGCACTCGCCTGGGAACTCTCCTATTCCCTGGAAAACATCTGCATAATCATCCATTATGCTCTGTGATGGGACATTGTTTTCCTCGCTCACAGCCATCACTATTTTTACCAAGTTTAGGTCACGGCATGTTTTCATTGCCATGACTGGTGGGGCGTTTGTGTCAATGACGTAAAAGTCCAGCATCATTGCATTGTCTCTGTACTTACATTTGAGTTTGCATGTGCCTTTCACGCTCAGCGCGCCTCCTCCATATTCAGTGAGTCTGTGTATTGCTGGTTTCAGTGTCACATTTTTGAACAGCGCCTGGAACAGGTTGGTGGGAATAGTATTGGCCTGTGCCCCAGTGTCTAGTTTAAACTTTACCTTCTGTGGAGGTGTGCCAATTCCAACCTCTACGTAAGCCTGCTCGTTGCTTTTTCCGTTGTTCTCTATTGAGATGCAGTCTATGTACAGCTCTGTCTGTTCTCCCACAGCGGTGCTCTCCACTGTAATGTTGTCGAAGTACAGTTCTTCCTGCTCTCTGTCAGTGGTGTACTCTTCTGGGTTCTCTCCGACGGCATGTACTGTGCCGCGGTAGTACTTTGTCTGTCCCTGGGAGCTAGACTTGCATACTTTAGCAAAATGATTGAGCTTCTTGCATTTAATGCATTGTTTACCCTTAGCTGGGCAAGTGGCTTTAGCGCCGTGTAGCCCTCCACAATAGCTACACGCCCTGGCGGCGGTGCTAACGTCCCTTTGTCTGAAGTTAGCGTTAGCTGCTTTGGGTGCGTTCGGTTTGTAAGTCTTTCTGCCTATTGCGTGCACCGTTTCATGTGTGCTGCCCTGGCCCATAAACGTTAGCTGTTGCTTTGCTAGCTCGTGTGAGCGGGCTACATCTATGGCCTTTTCTAGCGTTAGCTCAGCTCCCTGGCTAAGTAGCTTTTTTCTCACTCTGGGTGAGTTGGTGGCAAACACGATGCGGTCCCTGACCATCTCGTCGGCATTTGGGTAGCCACAGTCTTTGACTAGGAGCTTTAGCTCAGTTACAAATCGTTCGAAGGATTCACTCTCTCCCTGCATCTTTTCATGAAATTTATATCTGGCATAAATCGGGTTTGCTTTGGGGGTGATGTACTCAGTGTACTTATCGTAGTACGTTTCTAGCTTCTTGGCTTGTTCTCCGCTGAGTGTCCAAGTGTTGTGCACATCGCGCCCTTTTTCCCCTATCCAGAGCAGGAGGTAGCTGCATTTCTCCTCTTCATTCTTCCCGCGCAGGGGGCCCGTGAACATTAGCTCCGTTGTTTGTCGAAATCGTCTCCATGCTTCAGGTAAGTTCGCCGATTCCCAGTCCATCCGTGGAGCTGGAACGCCGTACGAATCCATATTGGGTATTTAAACTCCGCTACTCTGACACCATGTAATGATCTGTGCCCTCTGGCTATGTTAACTTATAACATTAATAAAGCAAGGACGACTTCTCTCGTGCTGGGTGTTTATTCACCGACCGGATTCCGACTGACGTTGTTACGTACATCACGTGACTTTGTTGTGGCGCTACGGAAAGCCGTAAGGGACATTAGCAAATCAAATATTACTAGCAAATATTACAACCCTATCTTGCTTGTACCAGATAATGAATGAATTATTAGTCCCACAGAACAAAATTAGAACTAAAATCACAACTATGTAACACAAAAATGAACAAACCTCCAAACAAGGAGGCTCTTGCTCCTCTACTGTGACCCCACTGGTGGGTCGAGGGTGAGGCCTGAGGGTCCAGTATTAAGGATGGTTGATGAGTCAAAAAGCAGTAACTCTACCATCTTATGAGTCCAACGTGTCCCGTATTGAAAATGAAACCGCCACTCCCAGACACACAGCGAACAATACATGGCCAAAATATAAAACTATCATGACTATTTTAGAGTTTCAGAATATTTAAAAAGTCATACCGTTTCGTGTAATTCAAGTCCCTTTTCAAATTCGCCCAGAGCGCCTCTTCCGGAACTCCTGGAGTGTTCCCTCGCTCTCTGGGTTACGGCCGGCCGCCGCTGTCTGCGGCCATTCCAGCAGCTCACGAAGCCTTGTTTCCGGGCTTAGCTTCCGCTGCACCTCCTGCGCGCTGCTGTATGTTCGAGCCCCCATATCCCAGTGGATCCGCCTATTCGTGTACGGTGTTTGAAAGCGAATCTCCCTGTGCTTTAGGGCTTTCTTTATCTTGTTGTATTCCCTGCGCGTCTTGACTTATCTCAGTCGCATACGCTTCTCTCAACACCATCTCCTTGGTTATGAACTCCTGGGAGTTGATAACGATGGGGCTCGGTGTGCCCGCTGTATTTTCAGATCCAGGTCCTGTGGTAATGGCAGCTCGCTTTTTAGAAGTTTCACAGTAAACGGTGGTTTCGCTCCATCCCTCTAGTTTCCCTCTATCCTGTCTCAGGCAGTCATTGTCTCCACTGAGTTCCGTTTTTAACTCTTTCATCGACCTAATTATGTCTTCGGGGCCTGTGTACGTTCCCGAAGTCCTCTGGACAACGGCAGCTTCACCACGTTTGTTAAGCATGCTCTGTGTCGGCGTTGCGAACTTCCATCGCCGGTGTTTCGGTGGTAAGTGGCAAGACCCGTAATGTGTACTGACATCCGCTCAAACGCCCCTACAGCGCTCGAACGCCCCTACAGCGATACACAGCCGGCAAAGCAGCAACACCTAATTCCAACGGATGGCAGTAACGTGCCATCTAAGACCCGTAACAGCCGGGGCCGAGGCGCTTTTGTCTTACGTTTTTGGCATGCTTTCCTCTCTTTTCTGGCCTTTGGTGATTCTTCTCCCACTCATCTGTCCTTTACACTGGGTGAATATCAAGTTAACGAGTTATTTTGTGGGAAATTTGCGATTGATCTAGGAGCGCGCTTCACTATGGTAGAGGCTAGTTCCCATCGATGCAGAGAACTGTCAACTGAGCATGCGCAAGTACTCGTTGCCTCCGTTTTTTGGGTAGGTTAAGGTTAGGGTTAGGGCAGGGTTAGGGTTAAAGTTAGCTAATCAGACGCAGAGTAGGGGTGGGTCTTCCTAGAATAAAAA
The DNA here is from genome assembly GCF_029633865.1 of Lampris incognitus. NCBI lineage: Eukaryota > Metazoa > Chordata > Actinopteri > Lampriformes > Lampridae > Lampris > Lampris incognitus. The sequence goes on from NC_079212.1 coordinate 34,063,556, forward strand.
TAAAATAGAGCGAGAAATAAAACAGAGCTAGTGTAGCACTTACTATAATGAAATGAAAACGCTACGCTGTATAACTCGCCGTGTTACGAATTATGCAGCTTTGTGAGTGACGCGTGATGAGTAATGGGACGGTGACGAGTATGTGGGTGTGACTGGAGGTGGGCGTGGCTGGAGGTGGCTCCAGGCCGCAGCTGGACCCTATTGGAGCCTGGATACTACGCGGCAGAGGTGTGGACTCGAGTCACATGACTTGGACTCGAGTCAGACTCGAGTCATGAATTTGATGACTTTAGACTCGACTTGACAAAATGTAAAGAGACTTGCAACTCGACTTGGACTTTAACATCAGTAACTCGTGACTTCACTTGGACTTGACTCTTTTGACTTGAAAAGACTTGCCACTTCCCCCAAACCCAAAGATTAAAAAGTATGTTGACATGGACCGCTCTATCTCTCTTTGTACATACACGTGTGTGTGTGTGTGTGTGTGTGTGAGAGAGAGAGAGAGATGGCGCGCTGTCGGCACGACATCCAATCAAATTAGATCCACGTTGTTTTGAGCCGACAGCATCCAACCAATCAAATTACAGGACAACCAATGAAGAATAACAGATAACAAGGCGCCAGTTGGCAAAATGATACCAAAGATAGTTTCGTTTGGGTATAAAAATTACAAGGTGGTCAACAAAAAACGAATTGCAGTATGTAAAACATGTGGGTCGAAGATTACGGACGGAGATGCAACAACTTCGAGCTTCGCTCGACATTTGAAGTTGCACAAAGAACGGTAAGTTTTGAATGAAAGCTAACACTAGCTTATCGGCTAAGTAACGTAATTGCTAGCTGCATAGTTAAATCAATGAGAGTGTAAACTCACTGTTAACGTCACCTTGCAAACACGGTAATCTGCATCCACTGCGGGTTCATTCCCTTACTCATACTCATATTGTAACAGGACAGTTTGGGATGTTTGAAGCGGGATTGTATAAGGTGCTTAGTTAAGGTGCTTAGTCAGTGTATCACACACACAGTAGACTGCTGTCAACAGTAAAACATAAGCAAACCTAATCAAATCAAGGTCAGTTTAAATGTACTCTATATTAAGAATATGTGTACGTTACCATGTTAGCTTGCTGCCAGACGAGTTTTCCCCCCCGACAGGAAAGCGAAGTATATCTTACTCTCTCCAGCACACCAGATTCCACTGACAAAAACAGCCATTTTACTTTGCAGCACACGGGAGTTGCTTGTTTACTGCTGCCTCATTGAGGTCGTTTATGTCATTTCGGTAAATCACAACTAAGCTGAACTATCACCGAAGACATAAAATAGCACAAATAAACTTAATGATTGAGGTAGCAGTAGACCAGCAATTTCTGTGTGACGCGAGGTAAAATTGCTGTTTTTGTCAATGGAATCTGGTGTGCTGGAGAGAGTGAATTAACAAGCATAAAACTTCAGTTTCCTGACGGAAAGGGCTGTTTGATGGCAAGGTAAAGCAGTGAAAATATTATTAATATAGCATACAATGACAATGAAATTGATTTTATTGATGTAATGTTACAACACACACACTAATACAGTATACAATTAATATTAACACAAAATGAATATTAACACAATGTTACGATTGATATGTGAGTAAAGAGTAGTTTCAAATACAATTCATGTGTGGCTATAAGGGATTTTCTGACATCTGTTTCATATGCTTACCTGTTACAGATTTGAAGAATACCAGATGAACAAAAGCATCATAAATGAACCACAACAGCCTTCAATCTCAAAATTCCTGGACCGTCGTGTAGGGCATTACAGCATGAGTCATCCACAGCATAGAGCTATCACCAATGCAATACTGTCTGACTTGATTATTGATTGCAACTTTCCCCTGTCTATTATGGAAAACAAGAGTTTTCGGCACTTTCTGACAGTACTTGACAGTAAGTACAGCCCAGTGTGTCGCAGAACGTTGACATCAAAAACAGTGAGCCTCGCTGAGGAGAGACATTCAAAATTAAAAACTCAATCGAGCAACACTGACCATGTTTCAGTCACTGTGGACATTTGGTCTGACCGAAAGATGAGGGGATTCCTTGGTGTCACTGTCCACTGCATAGAGAAAGAGGCAGAGAGGATACAGCTAAAGACTAATCTCTTGGCCTGCAACCGCTTCAAAGGGTCACACACAGCTGAACGAATCTGTGACCAATTTGAGTCAATATGTGATGAATACAACATCAAAGATAAATTGTACTACATTATTAGTGACAATGCTGCTAACATGCGAAAGGCGTTCACTGTGTGCTTCTCCAGTGAACAAGAGGATGATGATGACGGAGACCATCTTGATGACCCTGAGCTCTGGTGTAACTTAACCCTGGAAGATCAGCAAACGGTAGATGCTGCTATTGCAAAAAACAGCGCCTGCAGTGTTTTGCGCACACTCTTCAGCTGGTGGTGGGAGACGGTTTGAAAGAAACAAAAGTGGTATGTCCTTCTCTTTCCAAGTTATCTAAACTTAGCTCACTGCTGCACACAAGAACAACATTCAGAGATGTGTTTGATAGTGAATTTGGGAAACAGAAAGGCATCCCTGCCGCAGTCAACACAAGATGGAACTCAACACTGAGGCAAGTGAAGGCAGTTCTCCAGTGTGATCATCTAAAGCTCTGTGCTGTTCTAGAAAAGGCTGGGCATAAGGAGTTGTCATTCACACCACGAGAGTGGAATCTATTGAAGGAGTTGGTGGACATCTTGAAGCCGTTTGGAGAAGCAACTGATTTGACACGGGGAGAAGGTCGTCACAGTCAGTGCAGTTGTTCCATCCGTCTTGTCCCTCAATCACCACCTTGAGAAGCTGAAGTCTCAAGTTCGTTTCCTGAGCGGCCTGGTCAGAAGTCTCCGGGTATCCCTGAAAAAAAGATTTCTTGGGATCTTCATTAACGTGAAAATGGCCAGGACTCAAGATGGGATCACTGCCCCCTTTTCAGACCCAGTCTACCTCAAAGCAGCCGCCTTGGATCCAGCCTTTTCTCTGCTGTGGGTGGAGCCCCATGTGCTGGTCAATCGTGACATCAAGACAGAGGTGGCACAACAAGTTAAAGGTAAATATTGACTTTAATGCAAATTTTTTCCTCATAATCTGATCTAATTGACTGCAACAATAATTACATTTTTCAGTCTAACACTATCACCAACATCAATGGTAATAAGGGCTCTTTTGTTTCTGCTGTTGCTGTTACATATTTTGCCAGAATTGATCCTGCAAGATGCTGCAGAGACTGAGCAACCTGTGTCTCTGGTTGATGAAGAAGAGCAAGAGGATATTGGAGAAGGAGAAGGGCTGTTTGCTGCATACCATAAGAGGCAGAAGAAGGATGTTGGGACCACTCCAGCACTACAGCTAAGTCACTACATTGACATAGCCAAAGGACAGGCTGCCCTTTTGTTCTGGGCACTGAACATGAAGACTCTTCCTTCACACTTCCGAGTGGCCATCAGAGTCTTGGCGGTGCTTGCCTCTAGTGCTCCAGTGGAGCGAGTTTTCAGCCATGGTGGCATCATACTACATCCCCATCGTGCACAAATGACTGACAGACTTTTGGCCAATTTGATCTTTTGCAAATGCAATGCAGCATAGGGCCCTGACATAGAAAAGCACAACCCTGCTCATTGTTATGTTCATGTATTTGCCCTCCGCCCCCCCCTTCCAATCTCTCTCTCTCTCTCTCTCACACTCACACTCACACTCACACACACCAGTCTCAGTCTCTCTAGGGATGCATACCAATTATTTTAGCGGTTTAGCCTCCATATGTGTGTGTGTATATATATATATATATATATATATATATATATATATATACAAAGATTTTTTTATCAAGGGAGCAACAGGAACTGATAGAGGCGTGAATATATTACATGTAGATTTATGTTTGTGCGTGTTTCTATATCTGTGAGGACCGTAACGGAGGATGTGAACACGCTGGAGTGGAAGGAGAGTTTTTGGAAAGTGTGGATATGTTGAAGATGTGAAGACATTTTTAGAGAAAATTTTTGAAAACTACAAAAATTAGGACTGTTTTGCAAAACTGAGGATATTTTGTGATGAAGATGAACACTTTTGAAGAGTCAGGAAACTTTAATAGAATGCAGATCATTTTTTTGGGAGTGAGGATATCTTTTATAAAGTGGTGCCATGTTTGAAAAGGTTACAGTTACACTTAGGTTTTGAAAGGAGTTAAAAAGACTGAAAAATATTTTTTAGAAAGTGGTGACACATTTGGAAAAGTAACATTTTTTGGAGGACTGTTTTTGTGATCCTCACTTCATCCAAATACCTGTTTGAGGGTGAAGACATGGTTTTTAGTTTAAGGCTAGATTTAAGTTTTAAGGTGAAGACTGTTTTACAAAAATGAGGATATTTTGAGACAGAAACAAACACTTTTGGAAAGTCAGGACACTTGAATCTTAAGGAAATTTTTCAAAAATGAAGACACTTCAAGAAAGTCGGTGCAGTTTTTCAGAAGTGATAATTCAGATAATTTTTTGGGGAGTGAGGATTTTTTTTTTTTTTTAAGTGATGACATGTTTGGAAAAGGTTAAGGCTAGATTTAAGTTTTGAAAGGAGTCAAAAAGACCTGTCTAGCTGAAGGTGAAAACGGTTTTGCAATATGATATGAGATCAATACAATACAGGACAGAAACTGCTGTGCAACTAGTTATAGTGCAATATGCTATGGAAATACAATGTCAGCACTTTTTGTGCAAATTACATTTGCATTTGTTTCTTTCAAATGTGTTTGAACAATGTTCTTGCAAAAAAAGGTTTGATAAATAAATAAAGATCTTAAAAGCATACATGATCTGTGTAAATATTATTTCTCTGTTGTTAAAAGGACTCGAAAGGACTCGAAACTCAAACGGTAGGACTTGGGACTTGACTTGAGACTTGTCGGTCTTGACTTGGGACTTAACTCGAGTCTTGCCTGTCTTGACTCGGGACTTGAGGGCAAAGACTTGAGACTTACTTGTGACTTGCAAAACAATGACTTGGTCCCACCTCTGCTACGCGGGGCGTGTGGAGGCGTGGTATAGGCATTTCGCGCATGCTCAGTTGACCGTTCTCTACATCGATGGGAACTTGCCTCTACCCCAGGGGTCCCCAATAGGCGGCCCACGTCCGGCCCGTGACGGGTTGATTTATGGTCCGCGAGAATTTTTGGAGAAATGCCAGAAGGAATAAAAATGTTTTATTTCCCTACCAAAATTGTTGTTTTAATTTCTAAGTAAGACTAACAATGTAAACTACTAATAAAACACATTAGCCCCTAGCTAACAGGTCTGACCCTTTAGCCGAGCGGTTAGTGATGTCGCCTTGTGGTGCAGTACACCCCGTATCGAATCCCGCACCGGGCAAGAAAATAACCGGTTACAGTACTATATCGAAAAATAGATGAAAAATCTCTGTTTAAATTATAATACCTGCAACGTATCGACACCATAACGAACAACATGCTGCTGGCGGTTGAGTGGCCCGTGGTTTTAAAAGTGGCCCTAAAAGTGGCCCGCTATGAAAAGTAATTGGGGACCCCTGCTCTACCCTTTCACTATGCATCTGACTACGCCATCTGTAAACCGGAAGGCGGGCAGGTTTTTTTTATTTCTATTTTTTTGGAAGTCTGGCAGGTGGGTTTTAATGTTTAGTTTAGTTTATTTTTTATTTGACAGGGACAACGCACAAATGTACAATTGCACCAGAGTTAGCCGGCAGCTAATTTGCATCTGCAGTCCCTGGGCAGGCAAACAAACGACAATTAATACAGAAGTAAAAACATAACAATACAAAACTATTAAACAGGCAGACAAAGAACAATCAAGGCACAATAAAAACATGACAATACATCAGGATACCAATCTCAAAAGTTATAAGTACAATGTTTTGGCTGATCGGTGTATTTGAATGTATGTGAGCAGTGAGCATTTGTGAGCGTATTCAATAGCGAGGAAAAGTATTATGTAAATATTGTCACAAAGTGAGAGAGAACAGGAGAGTTTTCGTAATCTGTAAACATATTTAGCAATAGAGTTTGTGTTACGATTATTCCAATGCAGTAACAACTTTGAAGAGCGTGTAGGGGTACTTGTCTGTGAAATAAGTCAGACACATTGTAACCTACAAAAAAGACTCACTAGTCGAGGGGTTAGCGTCACCTCGTGGTGCAGTACAGCTTCGGCTCGAATCCCGCAGCGGGCGGAAAAAATGCTCGGTTACATTGGTGGCAGCGGTGGGATCCGGAAGCGTGCAGATCCCCATAACGAAGCGCGATGTCGCGCTTCCGGGAATGGGTGGATACTGTAACCTACAAAAAAAAAAAAGACTCACTGGCCGGGCGCCTGGGGGGCGGGCTGGCTCGGTTTAGTCGAGCGGATAGTGATGTCGCCTCGTCGTGCACTCAGATCAAATCGCGCAGCGGGCGGAAAAAATGCTGGGTTACAATATGACCGTATTACTAGAAGTTGAGCCACTCAGGCAAATATGTGCTCACACTATAAATACTCACTGTTATAGAGGTTTACCCATTTTGTACTGTGCAGTCGGAGTACTTCCCAACTAACGCTATATAAGTTTAATTTATTATTATTATTTATTATTATTATTAATGATCACTTCTCATTCACATATGCGTACTTGCATGTTACACACTCACACATGCATACCAAAGCATAAAGTTACACACAGACACACAGCAATGCCCAAAAATAAGGCCTGGTCTTGTCACTCACCAACTCCTTCATCCTCTCTAAAACCCAAACGGGACTTCTTCTTAACCCTCTGCCCAAGGATATCCAGCTGTGTTTCGTCCAGGGTGTGATGTCTGTCTGACATCTAACTAATAAGAAGAACACATACCAAAAAGTCCGAACTCTCAGGAGCCTTTAATAAGCTGGTTGGCCACGTTATATACGATCACAGCAACAGACTTCCTGTTAACGACGTCACATACCACAAATCCCGCGACAGCTGTACTGACACGTTCGCGGTACCGTCACAGTAGGAGATTCCATACTGTAACGTACACGAATAAGTAGACACGTTACGGGTCCGATCCTTTAGTCGACTGGTTAATGTTGTCGCCCGTGGTGCGGGAGATCCGGGTTCGCGTCTCGGCTGCGGCGGTTCCCCGGCTGCGGCGGTTCCCCGGCTGCCCCCCTGATATTCGCTACAATGGTGTCAGAAGTAGGTTGGCGAGACCGTGAGGTCATCGGAAGGCGTGAGGAAGCTGATATGCTGAAGCTTCCCGAAAGAGGGGTTAGTGTAACGTACACGAATAACTAGACACGTTAGCCGACTGGTTAACATTGTCGCTTGCGGTGTGGGAAAGACGGGTTTGCGTCCCGGCTGTGGCGGTGCCCGCGGCTGCCCCCCCTAATTCGCTACAATACATTACACAGGGTGACAGCGTGATGAAGCCGTCCTTGGTGAGAAAGGTGTTTTGATGAATGCCATCCATTTGAAATCACGTGAACACCACTTGCTTCACATTATACTTTCATCTAGTTATAGTTGTTGATGCCCCAGATTGCTGCTTCAGTTCATGTTATAGTCACCAAATGAACTTTGGATTCCTAAAGATTATTTTTTAGCTTTTATTAGCTAGCGACAGTGAAGAGGCAGACAGGAAATGTGGGAGAGAGAGGGGTATGACATGCAACAATGGTTGTTGGCTGGAATCGAACCGGTGACAGTTGCGGCCATGTGGCATGCGCTGTAACCATTCAGCTACAGAGGTGCTCCATGAACTTTGCTTTACATGTGTAAAATTTGTGAATGAAATTGTTTGATAGCTTGTGTTGGTGCAGTAGTAATCAGTGACGGCTGGTAGTGATACTGGTTGGGTGGCCTAATAAATGCATTACACCCATCAATGGTTCACGCTGCATCAACAGCAGCATCTCATCCGATACACCAAGTTACAGCAGTGACACTATATACACCTTGTCATAGCAAGTGCTCTACAACAACACTACAGAGACGTACCCACAAAATGGCCTGATGTCAAAAAACTCTCTCTCTCTGTCTGTCTGTCTGTCTGTCTGTCTGTCTGTCTGTCTGTCTGTCTGTCTGTCTCTCTCTCTCTCTCTCTCTCTCTCTCTCTCTCTCTCTCTCTCTCTCTCTCTCTCTCTCTCTCTCTCTCTCTCTCTCTCTCTCTCTCTCTCAGGTGCACACACACTTCCTAATTTTGTCGGATAAATGTATCAAATCCACTGTTTGGTCCAAGCCGTGACTCCTCCAAAAAGCGAGCATGGGAAACAGCAAAGTGAATTCTTAGCTACACATGCTGTTAGCCAGTCCTTTCATTGAAACCAACACAAATGTAAAATTTTGTTATTTGTGTTATTCGAAGATCATTTAAGATGATGTGTCCCCAGTCTCTTCACTTCCAAATTTTCCTCCAAAGACATTGAAGAAAATTGATGATATAGTAAATAATCCATCTCAGTCATACTAACACCCGCGCTCAGTGAGGCGCTACTTGCACAAGTAGCGCCTCACTGTACGTACTGTTACTCTGTACATCAGCTGTCATTGGTCAAAAGTCAGTGGCCTGAGGCTGAATGAATTTAGCCCGAAGGTCCAGCAACTCAAGGGGGTGTGTCACAACGCCTGTCACTCACTTACTATGGATATGAATGGAAGCTGATGCTATGTGATGTTTGCTTTGAGAGTGTTGGAGACGTATAGAGAAGGTCAGAAGAAGTTACATTGCGTCTTTGTTGATTTGGAGAAAGCATACAGGATGCCGAGAGAGGAATGTATGACGAAGTCAGGAGTGGCAGAGAAATATGTAAGAGTGGTGTGGTGTTCATGGATGACATTGTGGTCTGTAGTGAGAGTAGGGAGAAGGTTGAGGAGAGCCTAGAGAGGTGGAGGTAGTATGCACTGGAGAGAAGAGGAATGAAAGTCAGTAGGAGCAAGACAGAATACATAAGCGTGAATGAGAGGGAGGACAGCAAAATTGTGAGGATGTAAGGAGTAGATGTGATGAAGGTGGATGAGTTTAAATATTTGGGGCAAACTGTTCAAAGTAATGGGGAGTGCAGAAGAGAGGTGAAGAAGAGAGTGGAGACAGGGTGGAAAAGAGTGTCAGGAGGGATTTGCGACAGAAGGGTACCAGCAAGAGTTAAAGGGAAGGTTTACACGATGGTTGTGAGACCAGCTATGTTATATGGTTTGGAGACAGTGGCACTGACGACAGACAGTTTTGGAGAATTTGTCGCAGGCATTGTTACTCACTCTGATGAGATTCTAATTCTAGGTGATTTCAATATTCATCTGAATAAGGCTGCTGATCCTCTAAGTAAAGCCTTTCTGGCACTAGTTGATACTTTTGGGTTCACTCAGTTTCTTCAAAAGTTGACTCATTGCAGTGGTAACACCCTTGATTTTGTTTTATCTAAAGGAATAGCTGTTTCTGATCTGAATGTCTTAACAACCACATCTGCTGTGTCAGATCATTTTCTCATCAAATTTGAAGCATTATTGGCCTGTCCAGTTAATGTCAGCACATATGTAATTGCCACTCGCCATATTGGTCCCTTCACTGTAGCTGCATTTGACCAGCAGCTGCCTGAAGTCTTGGCTCCTTTCACTGTGGTAAATGACTCTGTTGAAAATTTCACTAGTGATTTAAATGTGGTCCTCTCTATTCACCTCGATTCAGTTGCACCTCTCACTATCAGAGCTAGGCGACTAAAGAGGCCTACACCCTGGTTTAATGATGAGACACGTGCTCTTAAGCAGACCTGCAGGAGACTGGAACATAAATGGTGAAAATCAAAATTGGAAGTTTTTTACCTATCGTGGCACGAGTGTTTATTGAAATACAAGCGTGCTTTATCTACTGCAAAAACATCGTATCTCTCTCACTTAATAAATATTAATAAACATAACCCCAGATTTCTCTTTGACACTGTATCTAAACTTACTGAAAAGCAGTTGTCTATTAGCTGCTCACCATTCACAGCCCATGAATTTCTAGATTTTTTCTGCAATAAGGTTGATGAGCTCTTAAACAAAATTTGTTCTTCAACTCCATCTACTCCTGCAGATCCTGTCATACTAAATTCATATCTACACAATGAGTCACTGACAGTTCCAGTTATTACAGCTTTTGAGACTATCTCTCTTGATGCTTTGACTAAGTTCGTGTCAGTTTCTAAAGCAACTGCTTGCCTACTTGATCCCTTACCAGCAAAACTTTTTAAAGACCTCTGACCTTTTCTTGGACCAACAATGCTAGACATCGTTAATGTATATCTTACTACTGGCATTGTTCCCAGCAGTTTTAAGACAGCTGTGGTTAAACCTCTGCTTAAAAAAACCGCACCTTGATCCAGAGTCTCTTAATAACTATCGACCAGTCTCTAATCTTCCATTCTTCTCTAAAGTACTAGAGAGAGTTGTGTATCAACAACTTTTGACCCATATAAAAGAAAACCGTCTATATGAACCTTTTCAGTCCGCTTTCAGGCCCTGTCACTCCAATGAAACTGCTCTGAACAGAGTGGTAAATTATCTTTTACTGGCTATCGACTCTGATTCCACTTCTGTGCTTCTACTACTGGACCCCAGTGTAGCCTTTGACACCACTGATCACTGTATACTTTTAGATAGGTTAAATTGTAATTTTGGTGTCTCTGGCTTAGCTCTCTCTTGGCTTAAGTCCTACTTATCTGGAAGAACACATTGTGTCTGCTATAACAATATTATATCAACATTTTCTGACATTAGATATGGTGTGCCTCAGGGCTCAGTTCTTGGCCCTCTACTTTTCTCTCTTTACATTACACCTCTTGGCCAAATTATACACAGTTATGGAATGAATTTCCATTGCTATGCTGATGATACTCAGTTGTATGTGCCTATAAGGGCTGATGATCATACTCAAATCACTAACTTAGAGGCCTGCTTGGCTACTGTGAAAAACTGGATGTCACTTAACTTTCTGCTTTTAAATTCAGATAAAACCGAGATGCTAGTCATTGGCCCTGCTAGACACAGACACCAATTTGATCAAGTAACGATAACAATCGACAACTGTGTGGTTTCACAAAGTGTGGCAGCCAAAAATCTTGGTGTTACGTTTGATCCCAGCCTTTCCTTTGATAAGCACATTAAAGAAATCACTCAGACTGCCTTTTTTCACTTATGTAACATAGCTAAAATTCGGTCTTTTCTCTCCATGGCTGACGCAGAGATTCTAATACATGCATTTGTTTCATCCAGACTTGATTACTGTAATGTTCTGTTCTCAGGTCTGCCACATTCTAGTACTAAAAGTCTTCAGATGGTTCAGAATGCTGCTGCTAGAATCCTAACTAAAAGTAGGAAATTTGACCATATTACACCAATTCTTGCCTCCCTTCATTGGCTTCCTATGCATGTTAGATCAGAATACAAGGTGCTTCTGCTGACTTATAAAATCCTAAATGGGCTTGCCCCATCCTACCTGTCTGATCTCCTTAAACCTTGCATGCCATCTCGAGCTCTTCATTCTCAAAATACAGGGCTCCTGTGTGTACCCAAAGTTAAAAAGAAGTCAGCTGGTGGCAGGGCCTTTTCCTATCGGGCTCCATTGTTGTGGAATAACCTGCCTGCTGCCATCATACAATCAGAGTCTGTTGAGTCCTTTAAATCCAAACTTAAAACTCATCTTTTTGCCTTATCTTACAATTAGTTGCCTTTAAGTTGAGTGCTTCACAACCTGTACTGGATGGCGGGTTGGTTTTCTGTCTCAATGAATTTACCAACCACTGTTCTGCCGACGAGATTATCGAGTATAGATTATGACTAATTGATGACTTAATTGATTATGGCTAATGACTATTGCAAACTGTTCTCTTCTCTAACATGTATTTTCTCTCTCTCTGAATGATGTCTTCTCCTTTCTCTTTTTCTGTGTTGAATGGTGTCATGTGAGTCTCTATTGCGTGCATGTGCAGTCGGTTCTCCTCCCAGGTCTCCGTGGTGATGGTGATCGCCATTTGGATGCTGCCTGCCCTTCCTCTCCTCACATAAGTTTTCCTTTTTTTACATGATGATGCTGGTCGCGTGGCTTGGGTCCTGGACTGTTCTGTTGGCATGTGGACACTGCTTGGCATCCTGTGCATCATGTTCTTCATAAATTTTATGTCCATTATAATTATGTTATCCTTTTTCAATGTTGTATTATGTAAATTGCGTGAACACAACATCCATTGCACGCTGTCCATCTTGGGAGAGAGATCCCTCCTCTGTTGCTCTCCCTGAGGTTTCTTTGTATTTTTTCTCCCTGTTAAAGGGTTTTTTTAGGGAGTTCTTCCTCATCCGATGAGAGGGTCTAAGGACAGGATGTTGTATTGCTGTTAAGCCCACTGAGGCAAATTTGTAATTTTTGATATTGGGCTATACAAATAAAATTGATTTGATTTGATTTGAGGCGGAGCTGGTGGTGGCAGAGTTGAAGATGTTAAGATTTTGCTAAGAGGGTGCTAACAAGGGGAGATGCTGGGTATATTGGGAGAAGGATGTGGAATATGAAGCTGCCAGGGAAGAGGAAAGCCAAAAAAGACATTTATGAATGTGGTGAGGGAGGACATTGTAGGTGGCCGGCATGACAGAGGAAGATGAAGAGGACAGGAAGAGATGGAAACAGATGATCCGCTGTGGCAACCCCTTACGGGAGCAGCCAAAATTGGTAGTAGTAGTAGTAGATATGTTTTTCCTGTGACTATTTGGTGTTGTTGCTGCTCTAGGTTCCACCAAAATGTGAAACAATCTGTTCTAAAAAAAAATTAACAATAATTTCCTCATGTTTATTGTCAAAGATAGGGAGAGCTTAGCCTTGTTAGCCCATTTATACCAGCTGTCGCTGGTAGTAGTAATACCATACAAGTCACACAGATACTGTGTGAGAGAGAGAGTGACAGGTGCTCTTAAGAGGTTTAGAGAAAAGTTTCCACCAAAGAAAACACATTTTTTAACTCTAAAAATCTTGTGCACCCAGCTATATTCATCCTATCTCAGTCCATAACAAACAGTTTAGGGAATAAGGCAACATGGTTTCAATGTGCAGCGATAAAACACTGGGGAAAGAGTTATTAAGAAATAAACACACACACAAAATGTAGAAATTGAAACCACAGGGTGAAGTGATGCGAACTTTAAATCTGCACTTGTGAGCTAAAAAGGAAAAAAAAACTTGGTAGCAACAAGCCACCACTGTGCCACCACGCTGCTTGTTAACTTATATGTTAATTGATTTGTTTGTTGTTGGTTTGTTTGATTTGTTGATTGATTTGATAATATATAATACATTAATGTTCTTGGAAAAAAAAGTCAATGTTTGATATGAAACCCACTTTATTTCATTTTTCTATGTCTTTCATATTAAAGATAAACAGGATCCACGTCGCATCCCTATGAGAACTACAGAAAACCGAGATACAACGTTTGTGCAGGAAAATATTTTGTGCAAACTCTGCACATGTCAAACACACAGTGTGGCTGGACTGGGACCCAGATTTGAGGGTGATCAAATATTACTAGCTTCTCAACAGCCAGAAAAAGCCAATCCCCAGTCCCCAGTTTGCTTCTTTATACAGTCTTGTGTTAAGTAGTGAATGTGTCCAGAACGTCTTTTGGGTGCAGATTTGGGGGGGGGGGGGTCACCCTGTGTACATGGTGGGTTTTTTATTTTTTTGTTAATGGTTGCTAATGTTCCCTTTCAACTGTTTTTCAGCCAAACTGCAATAGATAGCACCATAATGCCATATGAGCTGAATTAAGGGAATGCAACAACTTTTTTTTTTTTATAGATGCTTGCTTGCAATGTTTGTTTGTGTCAACAGAAGAAATTGAGGGCAAATTGAGCCAATTCTCCATGTTGAAATTTTTTTGAACTTTTTTTTCCCAATTTTCACAAACTCACCTCAGAAATCATCAGCGGAATATTGTTGAGAAATGTTTATCTGAATAAACAGACAAATATATTATTTCATGTTTAAGTAAAAGGGGCATGAAAATACATTGTTGCAGTTGGAATGCTTGTTTACAATAGTTGCAGTTGTGATGTTGACAGAGGGCGACATAAGAGCTGAAGTAATGCTAATATTTCGGTATTGCCACAGATTTATTTTATTCTGAAAAGTCTCGGTTTAAGTTAGACATATGCTGTATTTTGAAGAAAAAACCGGAAGTGACATTGTGTTTTTGTTCGGCTAGCTTGACGTTTTGTGTGCATGTATGCACTGCTAGATTTGTAAGACAGGTCCACTTTTTTCATACCTCCTGTAATTTACCGCAGCATTACAGAAATTAAACGTTGAGTTTGAAGGTACAACCGTTCTCCTCATTATTGAGAAGCTCCAACTAATCAACGTTTTGGTGCCGAAACCCGGGAACTTTGACTGTTGAACTTCGAAGTTGGAAGCTAACGAGATAGCTAAGGCTGACAGCGGGAAAGGGGGAGCAATTGGAACGGATGAAAAGGAAGCAGAGGACAATCCGCGCCGCTACAACAAAGCTGCTGACTCGCATGGAGGAAGAGGTGAGAGGGACAGCCGGACTGTGATCTCCTGCGTGAAATGCTTTCACTGTTGTCAACAAAGGAAGAACAATTGATTGACTTGGACGGAGGCATTGGGAGGGAAACGCCGACAGACGATCTAGAAGCAGAAATTGCAACGACTCAGGACTACCAGGACCGTATCATCACATGGAAAACTCGCGCCAAAAGGTTCATTGAAAATTCACGGGAGCCTGTGTGTGGGCGGGTGAGTGATGCAAGTTTAAACTCAGTCAACAGAGTGTTAAACTACCCAAGCTAGTGATAGAAAAATACGGTGGAGAAATAAGCCAGTGGCAAGAATTTTGGTCCCAATATGAAACAGCTATTCATAACAATGACACACTGTGCAAGAAGGAAAAGTTTACTTACCTGAGATCCTGATTGACTGGAGCAGCAGCCAGAACCGTAGTAGGACTAACTATGAGTGATAGTAATTATGATGCTGCAATAGAGATACTTCAGAACCGTTTTGGAAGAAAAGACATTGTAGTCAGTGCGCACATGTCCAAATTATTGAACCTCAGTCCTGTGAGGAGATCCTCAGATATAGCAGGGCTCAGGCACCTGTGTGACGAATGTGAAATACAGATACGCAGTCTAGAATCCTTAGGGGTACATAGCGACACATATGGCCGCCTGCTCTGCCCAGTACTACTGCAACTCATACCAGAGGATATTGCCTTAAACTACACACGCGGGTCAGTCTCCAGCGGTGAATGGAAAGTACAAGAGCTTATTAAACTCCTGCAAAGGGAAGTGCAAAGCAGAGAAAGTGCACATCAACTTACCAGACCAGGCAATGCTCAGAAGGACATCCTGCAAAGTAACCAATCATTCACCAAGCCAGCATCCTTCAGTGGAAACAGACCTAAAAAATGGAGTGTGCCCTCTGCAGCCGCACTGCACACAGCGAGTAGTGTCCCTCAGACATGTGTATATTGCGATAGTGCCAGCCATAAACCAAAAAATTGTCCAGACAATTCAGTGGCTGCTCCCAAAGAGAAATTGAGAAAACTAGGCAGATGTTACGTTTGCCTAGGTCCAAGACACAGCCAAATTCTGTTGACTCAAGAATGTTACATGTGCTTTGTGTAGTCGCAGGCATCATCAGTCAGTCTGTGATCAAATTGAAACAAAGCCAGACACTAGCAGTAATGTAACAGACGGTGCCAGTGCAGACCGTGGCAGAATAGACAAAGGCAGTACAGGCACTTTGGTAGGCTCTGTGTCCAGCACATTTAAAATGGAAGCTGATGTAGAGAACACAGTATTGCTCCAGACAATCAAGGCAGGGATAGAGGGCCCAGCAGGTAGAAAAATAGTGCGCTGTCTACTAGATGGAGGCAGCCAGAGAAGCTTCATTCATGAGGCTGTGGTTAAGGCACTATGACTACCAGTAGTTAGGCAAGAGACACTGCATCTACATGCCTTTGGATCTACTAAGCCTGTAAAGGCACAGCGCAACATAGTGAGAGCATCACTTGAGAATGTGTGGAGCGCACAACCAAAGGTTGAGATTGAGGCAGTAGAAACCCCTCAAGTATGCAGTGCTGTGATAAAGATCCCTGGGTTAGCCAAGAAGAGCTTCAGAAGAAGGGCTTGCAGTTTGCTGACTCCCCTCTAGATGGCAGTCATGACACAGGATTGTCAGTACTGATAGGATCAGATTATTACCGGTAGCTAGTCTCAGGCAAGGTAGAGAGAATAACAGAAACACTAGTAGCCATAGAAAGCAGCTTTGGGTGGGCTTTACAAGGGCCAGTCTCATCATCCAGTGTAACAGACATCACTTGCCTCCACATAAGTCTAAGTGAGGAAACCCAAATCTCAAAACAGCTGCACGCCTTCTGGGAAGTGGAGTCCCTGGGCATCATCAATGAAGAAACAGAGCGCCCAGAGGACACTGAGGCTCTTCAGAACTTTGAACAGACTACAACATTCAAAAATGGACGCTATCAAGTCGAATTACCATGGCGACACGACAGACCGGCTCTTCCAGACAACTTTCGAGTTGTAAAAAGACGATTTGAAGGCCTCAAGAGGAAAATGAAAATGGATGCAACCTTATACACGAGGTACAACGATGTCATAGAGGATTACCTTCAGCAAGGCATCTGTGAGGACGTACCACAGGGCACACCAGCAGCAGGGAAAACAGAGACTGCGATGTACTACATGCCACATCACGCTGTTCTGCGAGAGGACAAAGCAACTACCAAACTGAGAGTAGTATTTGATGCATCATCACACGAGGAAGGCTGCCCATCCCTGAATGACAGCTTACTGACAGGGCCAAACCTTAACCCAACTTTGCTAGATGTGCTAATCAAATTCAGACTCAACAAGATAGCCTTTACTGCAGATATTACCAAGGCTTTCCTACAGATAGCTTTAGCAGAGAAAGATAAAGAGACTGTAAGCTTCTTGTGGTTACATGGTCCTCCAACCAAAGACTGTGAAAATGAGCTGCGCATCATGATAATGAGTAGAGTAGTGTTTGGAGTCTCACCCAGCCCATTCCTTTTAGCTGCAACAATAAGGAAACACATTGAGCAGTATGAAACAGAGCAGCCTAAGACAGTGCAGACGCTAAGAGAGTCTCTTTATGTCGATGATTTTATTTCCAGCTCAGGTGATGTGAATGAGGCCTTCTCAGATACAACAACAGCAAAGGAGATTCTGGCTCATGCAGGGATGAATATGTGCAAGTGGGTGACAAACTCACCAGAGCTCAGAGCCAAGTGGACAGAGAGTAGAGTGGAACATCCAGCTGTAACAGACAACACTGGAAATGTGTTGAAAGTGTTGGGACTAGTATGGAGGCCAGAGAATGATGACTTTGTGTTTTATCTGAAGGGACTTTTAGACATATTGAAAGGCAAGGAGAACGCAAAGAGAAATGTGCTGCAGACATCAACTCGTATCTTTGACCCCATAGTTTTCCTGACTCCCTTCACCATAAGAGTGAAGTGCCTGTTTCACGAACTGTGGGAAAGGGGAATCAGTTGGGACGAGCAACTCCCACCGGACTTGACTGAAAAATGGGACCAGTGGTGTTCAGAGCTCCCGAAGTTCCACCTGGTGGCCATTCCAAGATGGTACAAAATCAACATCCAGCCAAACTCAGAGACAATCAAACTGCATGTTTATTGTGATGCTAGTGAGAAGACATACAGCGCCATCACCTATCTGCAAGGACAAAACAAGGAAGGAGAAGTTGTTACAAGCTTTGTAGCATCCAAGTCAAAGGTGGCCCCATTAAAAAAAATGACCTTACCCCCTTTGGAGCTGATGGGTGTGCTGATTGGAGCAAGATTAGGAAGCAATCTTCTCAAACCACTGAACATGGAAATCAGCCAACTTAACATGTGGACAGATTCAATGATTGTCTTTCACTGGATACGCAGCACAGCACAAAAGTAGAAGCCATTTTTGGCAAACAGATTGACTCAGATTCAAAGTCTCACGAATCCAGAGTCATGGTCTCACTGCAGCGGCAAAACCAACCCTGCTGATTTGCTGACCAGAGGCCAGAGCATCGAATCGCTCATCCAGAGCCAGCTGTGGTGGAGCGGACTAACTCCACTGTCATCATCCAGTGAGATAGAGATTGTTGATGAGGACTGTGTTGCACATGACATAAACAGTGAGCTCAGGTCCAAATTTCAGACTGTAGTACAGTTTACCAGTGCTGAACAAGTGAAGCCATTGCTAGACCTAGAGAAGTATAGCAGGTTGAAAAGGGTATTAAGAGTAACAGCATGGACCAAAAGGTTCATAGCTAATGCCCGTCATAGTCAGAAGACTCAGGGAGAGCTAACTGCACAGGAGCTTACAGCAGCAGAAGTGTACTGGGTGAAAATGGCTCAAGCGCATAGTTTTAGCCAAGAAGCAGTCAGTTGAAAGCTGGACAAGGTGTGAACAGTGTCAAAAATCAAGGACTTGAAATCATTCTTAGATGAAACCAGCCTTGTTTGTGTAGGAGGCAGGCTACAGCACTCATATCTTAGCTTCAGTGAGCAACACCCTTGGGTGCTACCAACTAAACACAAATACTCTGAGTTACTAGTACAGGACTGTCACGAAAGAGTGATGCACTCTGGGGTCAGAGATACCCTAGTGCAGGTGAAGGAAAGATACTGGGTCTTAAAGGAGAGACAGCTAGTAAAAAGGATGGTCTCACATTGCTACATCTGTTGGAAATTGAAGGTGAAACCAGCACAGCAAGTCACAGCTCCACTACCTAGAGGCAGAGTTACTGAAGCTCCACCCTTTGAGATTATTGGGGTAGATTTTACAGGCCCATTATTTGTAAGGTATAGTGGAAAGTCTAGTGGTCAATCCAAGGCATATATTGCACTTTTCACTTGTGCTGTCACAAGGGCACTGCATTTAGAGCTTGTGTCAGATCAAACTACAGAAAAGTTTCTCCTAGCCTTAAAGAGGTTTATTGCTAGGCGAGGGCTGTGTAAGGTTGTATACTCAGACAACGCCCAAACCTTTAAAAGAGCAGACAAGGACATGAAAGAATTGTGGAAGTCAATCAGAGGATCAGAGCTCACCGAGTTCTTCACCGACAAAGGAATCACCTGGAAGTACACTGCTCAAAAAAATAAAGGGAACACATAAGCAATGCAATGTAGCTCCAAGTCAATCACACTTTTGAGATATCAACCTGTCCAGTTAGGAAGCAACACTGATTTGTGAATCAATTTCACCTTTTGGTAAATTGTCTAATTTCCACCTGGTGGAAATTAGACAATTTGCAAGACAACCCCTATAAAAGGAATGGATTTGCAGGTGGTGGCCACAGACCATTTGCCTGTCCTCATCTTTTCTGGCCGATCTTTGGTTAGTTTTTCATTTTGCTAGTGCCCTCACCACTAGAGGTGGCATGAGGCGGTATCTGCAACCTACAGAAGTTGCTCAAATAGTGCAGCTCATCCAGGATGGCACATCAATGCGTGCTGTGGCAAGAAGATTTGATGTGTCTCCCAGCACAGTGTCCAGAGCATGGAGGAGGTACCAGGAGACAGGCCAGTACACCAGGAGACGTGGAGGGGGCCGCAGGAGGACAACGACCCCGCAGCAGGACCGCTATCTGGTCCTTTGTGCAAGGAGAAACAGGAGGAGCACTGCCGGAGCCCTACAAAACGACCTTCAACAGGCCACTAATGTGCAGGTTTCTGCTTAAACAGTGAGAAACAGAATGCATGAGGATGGTATGAGGGCCCGACGTCCACAATTGGGGCCTGTGCTCACAGCCCAACACCGTGCAGCCCGATTGACCTTTGCCGGAGAACATCTTGGTTGGCAGATTCGCCATTGGCGCCCTGTGCTCTTCACAGATGAGAGTAGGTTCACACTGAACACATGTGAAAGACGTGAGAGAGTCTGGAGATGATGTGGAGAACGTTCTGCTGCCTGCAACATCCTCCAGCATGACCGGTTTGGCGGTGGGTCAGTGATGGTCTGGGGAGGCATATCCTTGGAGGGCCGCACAGACCTCTACATGCTAGCCAGAGGTACCATGACTGCCATTAGGTACCGGGATGAGATCCTCAGACCCATTGTCAGACCATATGCTGGTGCAGTGGGCCCTGTGTTCCTGCTCATGCATGACAATGCTCGTCCTCATGTGGCCAGAGTGTGTCAGCAGTTCCTGTATGTCGAGGGCATTGATGCTATGGACTGGCCTGCACGTTCCCCAGACCTGAATCCAATCGAGCACCTCTGGGGCATCATGTCTCGTACCATCCGCCAACGCAATGTCGCACCACAGACTGTCCAGGAGTTGACCGATGCCCTGATCCAGGTCTGGGAGGAGATCCTTCAGGAGACCATCCGTCGTCTCATCAGGAGCATGCCCAGACGTTGTAGGGAGTGCATACAGGCACGTGGAGGCCACACACACTACTGAGCCTCATTTTGAATCGTCTTGAAGAATTTCCACAGAAGTTGGATCAGCCTATGTTCTCATTTTCCACTTTGATTTGGAGTATGATTCTGAATCCAGACCTTAATGGGCTAATGATTTTGATTTCCATTGATCATTCTTAGGTTATTTTGCTCTAAACACATTCCTCGGTCTAATAAATAAAGATTTTCAGCTGAAATATTTCATTCATCGAGGTCTATATTGTGTTTTTAGGTGTTCCCTTTATTTTTTTGAGCAGTATATATTGCTGAACGCGCTGCATAGTGGGGCGGCTTCTGGGAGAGACTTGGGATATCTGTAAAGGCATGTCTAAAATAGGTGCTGAGAAGGGCATCGCTAAACTTTGAGGAACTGACAACTGTCTTGCAGAGATTGAGGCTGTGCTGAACTCCAGGCCTCTGTCATATGTGGACAGTGAAGCATCAGAGCCGCAGCCACTCACCCCCTCACACTTCCTGGTTGGGAAAAGACTAACTTCCCTACCACCCCAGACTATGATTCCACTATCTTAGGCAACCAACACCAACAGAGAAGACGTGGGCCAGAGATGGCAATACCGGCAGAGACTCTTAACCAGCTTTTGGAACAGATGGAAGAAGGACTACTTGATGGACTTGAAATCAACACACAAGTGTGAAACACCTGCGCCCACTGTGCTGAAAGTGGGGGATGTTGTCCTGATTGGAGAGGACAACCTGCCAAGGCAGACCTGGAAAATGGGGAGGATCACTGAACTGTTTCCAGGGAGAGATGGACTTGTACGTTCCTGCACTGTCCGTACCACTGCGGGCAGTTCGTTGAGGAGACCTGTTCAGCTGATATATCCTTTAGAGATCACTTGAACCTCAAACATTGACTGAGTAGTAATGAACAGTTGTTCATCGGGCGGGAATGTTGAGAAATGTTTATTTGAATAAATAGACAAATATGTTAATTCATGTTTAAGTAAAAGGGGCAAGAAAATACATTGTTGCAGTTGGAATGCTTGTTTACAATAGTTGCAGTTGTGATGTCGACAGAGGGCGACATAAGAGCTGAAGTAATGCTAATATTTCGGTATTGCCACAGATTTATTTTATTCTGAAAAGTCTCGCTTTAAGTTAGACATATGCTTTATTTTGAAGAGAAAAAAACGGAAGTGACATTGTGTTTTGTTCGGCTAGCTTGACGTTTTGTGTGCATGTACGCACTGCTAGATTTGCAAGACAGGTCCACTTTCTTCACATCTCCTGTAATTTACCACAGCATTATAGAAATTAAACGTTGAGTTTGAAGGTACAACTGTTCTCCTCATTATTGAGAAGCTCCAACTAGTCAACAAATGGAACATACCCCCATGGTCATATACATTTTTCCAATTTGTTTCATCAACAATGAAACTCACATGTTAAAGATATCATGAGGTTACATTTCATTGCATCACTAAGACAAGATGTGAGGTCTTCAAAGAAAATTCCTCATCCTTTGGTACGCAAATGAAACAGCCTGTATGTTTTAAATTACAATTCAAAAACTTTTTTTTTAGGTATTACCTTCACAGATATTGGTAGTTTTAACATTCTATAAATAAAACATTTCTATAGTTGTTCAATATTTGTAAAACAGAAGCAATTCTTGTTTTCGCACAAAGTAATAAAATTACTTTCATAAATAAAAGTGTTTTATTCAACAAAAGCCCCTAAAAACTTCAGTCCACAATGGAGGATGTGAGAACATAATGTGGAGCATAATTCAGCTTCAGGGTACATATAGGTACCAAGACAAGACAAGACAGTGAAGCTTAATTTTTATTGAATAAACAATTGCTATTTACTTCTATGAGGGTTTGAATGTATGTGTACATGGTGTCCACTGCATTGCTTTTACAAGCCGTTCTAGCTGTATGTGACACATACGTGCACATGTTTAATTTATTGTGTAGCTTTTTGTTTTGCTGTTAGTCCTGTTGATTATAATTTCTTTGTGTCTCATCTGCAGGTTTATTCCTCTGTGCACATGACAGATAAAATTCCCAGTGATTTGATGCTCAAGAGATATCCTCTTGGTCACCGTCTCGTACCTCACTCCATCCTGGCTTCCTGGGCTTAGAAATGGGTTGCGGTGATTTCCTGGGAAACAGAAAGACACCCAAACACAGTAAAACATGGATAGAGACGGAGGTAGGTAGGCAGTGAATGAAATGTTGAGAGGGGCAGAGATACAAAGTGAGAGAGAGCGGCATAACCGTACACAGAACGAGGTAAGAAGAGAGAGGACATACAGATTAAAGAGAAAGAGAGGACAGACAGTAAGAGATTAAATACAAATACTTAACAGGATTTGGTGGTCCTGTCCAACCCTTTACATCTTTCCTATCTTAAAACCTGCCTTGTAATCCGCCATATCTGTGCACTCCCTATTGCTCCCACTGAACATTTATTCATAAAAGTATGAGTGCATGTGTGCATATTTTTGTGTGTGTGCACCTCTTTAAGCATCTGTGTGGATGTGTCCATTTCATTTTTGATGTTTGTCTTGTCTGTGTAAATGATTTATTGAGTATGTGTACAGTCCCCTAGGAGCAATCATTTTTGGCCATACTTGTACTTCTCTCACTGCTTCTCTCAAAATCTCCCATCATCCCTGTCTGTCTGAACTGCGTATCTCTCCCATGATGCACCTTTGATCCTGCAACGCATATTTCATGTACCAGAGACATGTGTGTTCATTATCCCGTGGGACCTGTAATGTAATTTTACGTGAAAAACTCGAGACTAAAACAGAAAGGGCAGATAGCAAATGTCACACACACACACACATACACACACACACACATACTCTTAAACACATAAAAATATGCAAGCAGAGCTGCAAACACATGAAATACACAATCTCCTGCTCTACATCCCCCACCCCTCACCCTCCATCACACATGCTAATGCTCACACACACACACGCATGCACGCTCCACCTCTTTATGTTTTTGCCTAGAGTAATTTCTATTCATGAATGAACACTTGCTAATGTGACTCTGCCTTTGTGTGTGTGTGTGTGTGTGTGTGTGTGTGTGTGTGTGTGTGTGTGTGTGTGTGTGTGTGTGTGTGTGTGTGTGTGCATATGTATATGCATGCACACCTCACCTCATCTTGGCTTTCTGTTTGACTGTTGGCAGACTGACAGTGCAGTACAGCATCATGGACAGAGTTGAAGAGACAGGATTTTGTCACTTTGTCACCAAAAAATCCTCCTTTCTCCAGATTTTCTACCACCCCAGCTAGAAGGAGGGAGGGAGAGAGAGAGAGAGAGAGAGAGAGAGAGACAGAGAGAGACAGAGTTTAGACTCTATTACTCTAGTAATACTATTTATATCCATATATAGTGTGTAACTATACATATATAAATATCAGTCAGAGCAGACATGTTTATACAGTGGATGGACAGCATGTGTAAGTCCTCAGTCATGCATTATGTTTCACTAATTTTTTTTTAATTTAAATTTTTTTTAAACTTTATTTAAATTGTCAACTTATAAACGAGTAATTAACTTACATCTCTAACATACCCCAAATAATCATTCAACAACAGCTCAAAACATAAAACAACAAACGGAAAACTGATAAGATCCCTATTATCTGAGCTCTGCAACAAAAAACAGCTCATCCTCTATGGTTGAACACAGCACCCCTCTGTAACACCAGATGGTTGTGAATTTGTCTATATCCTTCATTGCTCTGTAATAATTAAAATCTACCCTTATCCTGGCCTTGACCATCCTGGTAAACAACAGTTCAACATCACATTCTACAGATTCTCCAATTCTTTTTTTCCGGCTAACATAAATAGCCATTTTTGCCTGTCCAGCAATAAAATTCAAGAGTTAGCGCAAATATTTTAAATGTTGTCTATATAAAAGTCTGTTTGTCTAAATATTTTTTCTAGAAGCAGACACAGGGGTGTAAGTCCAACACAATCTAAAAAACTGGAAATCTGTTTTTCTCTGGGCACAATAGGGGCAGTTGTCATTAACATTAGGGTTTAACACAGAAATAAAAGCATTGACAGCAACTATGCCACGCAAGACTCTCCACTGCAGATCACCAGCTTTTTTCATTAACGGCGGTTTGTATAACACCCTCCACACTGGCTTCAGATTCTCTCCCAAGCCCAGCTGGGTTCTCCAGGGTGTATCAGTCCGATCACTAAGTTTGCCTTTATTCTGTATTTTAACCATCATATTATACATGGTCTTACCTTTAAGACCATTTAGACCCAAGTTAAAAACATTTCCCAAATCTAAAAATGGACCCGTACAATTTTTCAGATCAGGAATAATTTTTGAAATGGGAAATAGATCTTTAATATTTGGATGAAGGGGCGTCCGGGTAGCATGATGGTCTATTCCGTTGCCTACCAACATTGGGATCGCCTGATCGATCCGTGTTAATTCCGGCTTGGTTGGGTGCCCCTACAGACACAATTGTCTGTTTCTGCAGGTGGGAAGCTGGATGTGGGTATGTGTCTTGGTCACTGCACTAGCGCTTCCTCTGATCAGTTGGGGTGCCTGTTCAGGGGGTAGGGGGAACTGGGGGGAACAGCTTGATCCACCCATGCGCTACGTCCCCCTAGCAAAACTCCTCACTGTCAGGTGAAAAAAGCGGCTGGCAACTCCACATGTATCGGAGGAGGCATGTGGTAGTCTGCAGCCCTCTCCAGCTCGGCAGAGGTGGTGGAGCAGTGACCAGGATAGCTCAGAAGAGTGAGGTAATTGGACGGGTACAATTGGGGAAGAAAAAAAGGGGGGAAAATATTAGGATGAATAAACCATTGAAGTATGATGTTAAAAGTTTTTTTCACTTTTGTTCTTTTCTTTGAGCTGACCATTTTAATTACATAGCAGCTCACTAATGAGACGTGTAGATTTCACTCTCAATTGAGATGCTAGTTCAGCAGCATTGTCAAGATTGGGCCCAGCCAGCTAAACCACCTGACCCAGTGTGATGACCTTTGCCTGGCAGAACAGTTTTGACACAGGCGGTCCTATGTCATAGGTCATATCCATACAACCACCATATACCACTGGTTCTTATAAAAGCCATATCAGAGAGTCAGAACAGCCCACTTCTCCTTCTTGAACATATTCCATACTCGTACCAGCCCATGATAAAACCAGGTAATCCATTAAGGTTTGAGTTCTTAAGATCCATTAAAAACATAGGCAAGTTTATTCTGAGAACACAAAAACATTCAAGTATTGCACAGGCTACTGGTCTCCACACCAAGTCTCTAGGCCCAGTGAGCAATCTCTGAATGAACTGTAGACAGAAGGCTGCACCCCTGCTGACCAGATGGATCAGTCCTTGACCACCTTCATCCTTAGGAAGGTACAGCATACTCTGAGGAATCCAGTGCATTTTGTCCCAGAAAAGGTTCAGCACATCAACACATGTTAATCGATGCCATAGAGATGATGACAACAGGTTGTTGATTACTAACATGCAACCCCTATATGACATTTTTGGTAAAATCCATTTCCACTTCTTAAGAACACAACATTCCAGACAATGAACATCCCTGCCTCATTCCCCTTTGGACCTTAAAAGGATCACTCAATCCACTGTTAATTTTAAGTACACTAAAATTCACTGTACAAAACCTCGATTTTAGCTATAAAACCTGGGCTGCCACAAGTGCTGGTGCTCAACCCAGTCAAAAGCTTTTTCTTGATCTATGGACATAAGACCATTTTCAACTCCCAATGAACTAGAGATGTCCAAAACATCCCTAATTAAAGTAATGTTTTCAGTGATCAGCCTGCTGGGCACACAGTAAGTCTGGGCAACATGGATGACCTCCTTCATCACTTTTCTCAGTCTGTTTGCTAACACTTTAGAAAAGATATTGTAATCAGTGCAGAGCAGGGACATCGGCCACCAGTTCTTGATGTCTTGTAAATCCCCTTTTTTTCAGCAAGAGAGTAATGATG
Source organism: Lampris incognitus (assembly GCF_029633865.1). NCBI lineage: Eukaryota > Metazoa > Chordata > Actinopteri > Lampriformes > Lampridae > Lampris > Lampris incognitus. Next base: position 34,090,068 of record NC_079212.1, read on the forward strand.
GCCCTCCTGCAACTCTGAGGCAAGTGCCCCTCAGTTACACTGTTCCTCAGAACAGTCAACAAATTCTCTCCAAGGACTGGGTAAAAAGACTTATAAAAGTCAACAGGTAAGTGATGGCTTCTCCTTTCTCTTTTTCTGTGTGTGAATGGTGTCATGTGAGCCTCCCTTGTGTGCATGTGCAGTCGGTCCTCCTCCCAGGTCTCTGTGGTGACGGTGGTCCCCACCTGGATGCTGCTTGGCATTCCCCTCATCACATTTTCTTTTTATGTATCTTATAAAGCCATATAATTTTTGTTATACATTGTCCATCTTGGGAGAGAGATCCCTCCTCTGTTGTTCTCCTTGAGATTTCTTCTTATTTTTTCTCCCTGTTCAAGGTTTTTTTTTTTTAGGGAGTTGTTCCTTATCCAATAAGAGAGTCTAAGGACAGGATGCTGTGTTGCTGTAAAGCCCACTGAGGCAAATTTGTAACATGTGATATTGGGCTGTCCAAATAAAATTGACTTGACCTGACTTAAACCATCTATGCCAGGTGCCTTGCCACTCTCCAGACTTTTCAGGGCATCAGTGAGTTCTTCAGCGGGCAGTTGTGCCTCACGCTCTGTATTGAGTGTTTCCTCAATCTTGCGCCCCCAGCGCATCCTGTTTGAATTCACTCTTGTAGAGATCACTGTAAAACCCTGCTGCATATTTCGAATCTCAGAAGACTTTGAAAGCTGTACATCAGTATTAGCATGTAGAGAGTGGATAGTTTTTCTCTGCCAGTTCTTGTGCTCTAAACTAAAGAAAAAGTGAGAAGGAGCATCCATATATGTAACATTCAGAAAGCATGAGTGGACCAGTGCCCCCTTGTGCTGTAATACTCAGAAGGTTAGCCAAAGCAGACTTTTTAGATTTGAGAGCCTCTATATGGGTTGACCTTTTGTGGAATCTGCTAAATTCTGTAGTTCCACCATTTCAATCTCTACATCTCTTAGATCTGGCTGTCTCTGGTGACATTGCAAGTGTACTGCTGGCAAAACTGCTTTATCTGGCACTTACCAGTGTCCCACCATTGCTGTAAAGAACTAAAATCAGAACTCCTGTTTCTGTATTGACCCCAGAAATACTTAAAAGCATCTCTAAAATTGTTATCATATAAAAGGGCTGTATTAAAATGCCAGAAAGCATTATTTGTTTAACACTCCTTATAAGAACCAAACACTGTACAAGAGAATGATCAGAAAAACCAACTAGAATTATTTAAACACATTAAAATTATGTTTAAAAAAATAAAACCGACCAAGCCTTGCCAAGCCATGCCACATTATCTTTTGAATGTGTCCCTGTATACTGCCTCTGGTTTCCATAAAAAGTTCTCCAAACGTCTTTTTGTTCACATGATTTCATTAAAAATCTGAGCCAACAAAAAGATGCAGGATGTGGTTTCTGATGATTTCTATCCAGCTTGAAATTTTCTGTACAATTAAAATCCCGTCCCAGAAATAAATACTCCTCACCATTACATTTACTGATAACATCAAATAACACATCCATAAAAACTAGTTTATCAGGGCCAAGGGTTGGAGCACAAATATATAAAAACCATTTTCATATTGTGCTCCTACTATCAGTAGTCGGCCTTTGACTACTTCCTCTACTTCAAGGGAAAATGGTATAAAATCTTTTGAAAAAAGCATCACAACCCCACCACTAATATTTGATTTATGACTGAGAATCATTTTTCCAGTCCATTCCTTCTTCCATTCAATTTCATTATCTAGGGTGCTATGTGTTTGTTGTGTAACCTGCACGACAGGGGAATGGGCCTATGCTTGCGCAGGGACAGTTTACAGTCTAATGTCTAAGTTCAGCGGAGATTGGTGTAGGTTTTTTTTCTAGACCAGATTCTAGTACTCACCCCAAAGACAACACACACACTCGTGGGTATAGTTTACAATAAAAAAAACAATTTATTTCAACAGTTCAAAGTAAAGTTATTTCAATATCAATACTAAATTAGATGTGTTATATATATATATATATATATATATTTTTTTTTTTACTCTATTATACTTTTTAAAAGTTCTTCCTAATATTCTATTTATTGTCTATATCTATCTATATTCTATTTTATGCCCTTCTAATATATTACTTATGCAGCCATATTCTACACTAACAAATTAAAGAAAATAATCCAAAATAAAGTATGAGTGCACTCAAAGAAAATAATAAAGAAAAGAAAAGGGGGAATGATTCAGTCTTCCAATCTGTGCAAGGTGCAATGTCCAGATCCTACCACAATCACAGGGGCAAGTTAATGTAGAGGCGATGATGATGAATCCAAATCCAAGGCGATGATGGAGGCAATCCAAAGGGGGTATCCAAGGGTTCCAAAAGGTGTAGCAAGGGGGGTTGTTCGGTGTACTAAAAAAACCAGTCTGCACAAAATTGTACAGATTCCTTATTAACTGCAATCTCTATCAAACAATTACAAACAAAATAAAAATACCCAAATCTAGAGTCAATTCTCGGAATTAAATCATTTCCTACATATAACTAATATGCGGCTGAATGACAACAGCCTATTGCTGTAAGAACAGTTAAAAACAATGTCATCGCAGCCAGGCTGCGGCACTATCAACGTGAATTCACGTCTAGCTGGCTGCTATGGGTTCCATGGATGCCATGTAGCCCGAGTTGGCTCGGTGGCTAGTGGCAACTGGAGCTTACAGTTTTTTTTAACAACAAGCATATTATTATATTAAAATGTCTAACAGTCCTACATCAAATAAACCCTATGGACCGGGTGTCCTGACTGGTTTTAAAGCTCTGAATCATATGGGAACTGCTAAGGATCATAGATATACGTTTTAGCTGGGTTAGCTTAGCTTAGCAACCAATGGAAAATTGTCAGTCTTTAGATTTCAAGATTTTAAACTCTTATCTCACCAGGATTCCAGCAGCGTACAAAACACAAGAGAAAAGAGTCTTCCTTCTTCCTTCAACAGGAGATCATCTGTCTTTGGATAAAATCAAGATATCCTACGTAAATGGCTATGATTACATGGAACACAGAAAGCTGTTTACTTTTTAGCTTTGGCTAGCGGCTCACCAAGGAAGCTTCGTGGGAGGGATCTTTTTTGTCGTAGTTCAAATGTCCTGTAGCTCAAATATCCGTAGTTCAAATATCAATAATTCAAGTATCCATAGTCAAAGTTGTCCGTATTTCTAAATATAAGTATTTCTCTTCTCTATTGTTGACGGTTGTTTGTATGGTTTAAACTCTGCAGCTCGTGTGCCTCCTAGAGGCTACTCGTGGAACTTACATACGTCACAGGGTACATGTAATCACGTGGGTTACAGTTGCATCAGCAAAAGCTATATTTTCTTAAAGTTAACTAGTTTAAACACAGCAGCTCTTTTCATGTCATCTCTTGATCCATTTAGATTTAAAGTGTCCAGTTTTATATTACACATGAGGAGAATGGAGCTTAGCTGTGCCAAGACCAGACTTACACTAACAAAAAAGATAAAATAACCAAACTTGTCTTAATCACCATCAAGGAGTTGCATTTTTACTTTCTGTACAAGTTTTTTTTTTCAGTCTAAGGATTTCCTGATCAGTAAATGTGTTTTCCTCCAAATCTCCTGTGTTTTTCATAAAACATTTAACTGAGTCAATAAAAAGCTGCAAGTCTGGAAAGAAATGTGCCACCTTGACTGCCCTCAAACCCTTGGTAACATGTAAAAACGTCCTGATTTTCTGGAAAGCATAACTTCCTTCTGTGTCAACCTGCATGTGTGTGTGTGTGTGTGGTGTGGAACTTAATTCACAGTCACTTCCTTCTGTGTTCTCAGGTTGTACTGTTAGCAGTGGCATCACCAGGGGCCTCATGTATCAATCGTTACTATGGGCAAATTTGTTCTTAGACACCCATGGGATTTTTTAGCCCTGAAGTTTGTCTCAGAGACCAGAGTAGAACCTGGGTAACCCCTGAATTTAGACACCGATTGGCTAACACTGATGTCTTTGCAGGCCTGGGTGATTGCTTGTTCCAAGAGGTAGACAATAGATGTTAGGAGGAAGGAATTACAAATAACCATGCTTTCCACTGACTGTCGGACAATCTTAAGGGCTAAAAAATTCCATGGGTGTGTAAGAACAAATTTGCCGATAGTAATGATTGATACATGAGGCCCCAGGTTATTTTGCCGGGGCTTAAGCCCTGAACGTTTTGAGTGTAGCTCCGAATATAATTTTAAATTTAAGCCTATGTTAAAGCCTGACAAAAAAAAAAACCGTAAGATGTGTGAATGTCCAATAGTCTTGGTAACATAACAGCCTGTCAAAATAAATGCAGGCCTCTAAACTAACTCTGTGTGTGTGTGTGTGTGTGTGTGTGTGTGTGTGTGTGTGTGTGTGTGTGTGTGTGTGTGTGTGTGTGTGTGTGAGAGAGAGAGAGAGTAAAAGAAAATGTAATATTCTAATAAACTAATGTTAACATAAATACATTTAACTTTTTTTCACTAGTCTGGTACTGTAACATGTCAATAAATGTTTAATGATAGCAGTTGTGAAGTATTCTGCTTCTACTCAATACTAATACTAATTACTAACAACTACTAATATTTTCAACATCACAATTCATAATTAATCTGGAGAGTAAACAACAGTTTTTGAGGTACACATTTCAAATTTTCAATGATTAAGACATATACTTTGAATGTAAATAAGGTGCTAGAGTGCATAAAAAAGCATCAAAATAGAGCTTGTGTATCAAAACATTTTCCGGGGGAAGATCCCCCCAGACCCCCCTACAGGACTCCAGGCTAAGCCCCAAATGTTCTCAAATCCTGGAAATGCCTTTGACTGTTGACAGAAAACTCGTATATGTGCCTTGCCCACTTCCCACCACTGACCCGGGGAATCAAGTCCCTCTTCCTTTCTGTCCAGATTCCCCAGAATGTCTCAAATTTCTGACAGAAATCACTGTCCTGAAACAGCTTAATATTAAAGTGTCAGTATGAGCTGCATTTAGTGGTTGGTGAGATGTGAATGTCTAAAGTGACTAAGTGATGGTCAGTGAAACCTACTTGGGGAATGTGACTGTTCAATAACCTGTTGCTAAAGCTATGTGATATGTAAACCCTATCCAGCCTGGCTACACTCACATTCCCATCTAGCACCTTAACCCACGTATACTTCTTAACCTAGGGATGTTTGACCCTCCATACATCTACTACTCCTGCTTCTGAAATCAAAGTGGTGGACGATTTTAAGTGGGGTTCCTCCCCTGTCCCGTCTAATGTAAAATGTGTAGTACAATTCCAATTCCTCCCATCACTACACATTCACTCTGATCACACTGTTTTAAGAAAACCTTTATTTTCTGAAAGATGTCCAGCCTGTCTGAGCCCTGATTTGGAGCATATATTTTAAAGAAACATAAAGATAGGTCCTGTATTTTTGCTCTGACCACTAAAGCCCTGCATGTCTATCTCTGTTGTAGAGATGATATCAACATCAAGCCCTGGAGAAAACAGAATGGCTACACCAACAGAGAAATTAGTCCCATGAGACAGAAAATACTGGCCCTTCTACCAAAAACCCCTTCTATCTCATTCGCTTTGTCACTGTGCCTTTCCTGCAAAAAAAAAAAAAAAACTGTCTAATCTTTTCTGTGTGATCATTTCTGAAATGACTGCCCTCTTCTGTCTATCCCTCCCACCAATGACACTGTGCATACAAGACATACAAGACAGAGAGTGATAATATAAACAGTAAGAGGAAGATAATCCAGTGCCACATACTCATCATGACCTTGGAACTTTTTTTTTTCAAACGGGAACTTCTTTTTTTTTTTTTCATCTAACAAATCAACACCAACTACTTTCTGCAAAGTCAACATGCTTTTAACAACATTTCCTGTATCTGGAAAATACCCAGATACCTTCACAGATTTTCCAAAGGTTTCAGCTAGGAAACCATTAATTTCATCTAGTGTATAGAGATCTCCACTGTGTAACCATGAGTCTATAACAGAGATACAGTCAGAGTCAGTGTTGTACTCTATTTCTTCCACCTTATCCTCACCAGCAACACTCTCCATAACACATGACTCTCCCTCTCTCACCTTTGCATCACCAGCCTCACTTTGGTTAGGTTCAGCTGCTGGCCCTTTCCCACTGCTTTCTCCTGCTGCCGGTGCTTCCTCTTCTCCTTTCCTTTCTTCTGTTGTGACACTTGGGACAGCTGAGCTGTCATCAATTACATTCTCACTGCCTGAATAAGCTTGCTGTTCCCCTACCTGACTGTCTGCCTGCCCTCTGTATCCCTCTCCTGCCTCAGGCGCAGTTGGCAGGGCGCTGCCCCCCACAGAGCAGTGGCATCCACTGGCTCCTTATCTGGCGGAGCACTGGTGTTAGTGCGCTCCTCGGCCAGCTCGGCTCCTGGCTCGGGCGCCCCTCAGCCAGCCTGTGAGGACAAGCGATCCACTTGTGCTCCACATCCCCACACTCAAAGCATTTCATGCTGTCTTCGCTGGCGAACACCATGTAATGTCCCTTCCCATGTTTAACTCTGAAGGAAACCTCCAGCGTCGACAGACAAATAAAAACATGAACACCTGTCTCCGGAGAGATTGGACATGTTTATCTTATCGCTCTTATAGCCTAACCCCACAGTCCTAAAATTGCTCGCCAGCTTCATGAAGTGCTGCAGCTTCTGCTCCAACACCGCATTGAGAATGAATGGGGGAACACTGGAGACAGTGACCCGGCTGAACGGCATGGCAAGTGAGGAAACCTGCAGACAGATGCCATTCAAAGGGATGCCGCTTGCTTTTTAACTCAGCCACAAAACGCCCCTCTTTCAGGAAAACAATCACAACTCTGTTCATCCTGGAGGCATAGGACAGTTTGGCAGGTCCCACACGGTCTCCCACAGCCATGAGAACCACCGGAACAGATGGATCGGGCTGAACCTGCACTCCATGTCGGATAGAGAGGGAAGACATCTCCAAGGATGCCCCTCTCACACCAAAAAAAACTACAACAATCAAACACACAAACTACACCAAAAGTAGCCCACAACCAATAAACAAACTCAATCTGAAATCATCAGCTCTAAAGACTACAAAACCTGCAATAAAAATGGATAAGTAAATCAAACTTACTAACAGCCAGTCGCTCTCACCAAACACACTCATTCACACACTGACTCCCAGCATATACAGAGAGTGAGAGAGAGAGAGAGAGAGAGAGAGAGAGAGAGAGAGAGAGAGAGAGAGAGAGAGAGAGAGAGAGAGAGAGAGAGAGAGAGAGAGAGAGGGAGCAAGAGAGAGAGGGAGTAATAGAAAGCAGGGAATGTCAGATGGAAGGAAAAGGGGTTAGATGAGTAGAAGCGAGTAGTGGTGAAGGAGTGAGGGGGAGGAGGAAAAGCAAGAGAAATAGAGAGTAATGTGGATGGAGTGAAATGAAGAGGATGAGAGAAAGAATGAGATAGTGAGACCGTGACAGAGAGTGAAAGAGAAGATATGGATGAATTTGCCGGAAGAAATAGTGAGACAGAGAGATGAAAAGAAAAAGAAAGAGACGAGGAGAGAGACAAAATCAGATTGACAGCAGAGAGGAGACAAATTGATAAAAGATACACAGACCAAGAGACAAAGACACACATTGACAGAACGGGAGAGAGACAGGTTGACAGAAAAAGAGACCATTTGAAAGACAGAAAGAGACAGCAGCAGATCAACAGAGGAAGGAGAGGTAGATACAGAGAGAGAGAAAATGAGAGTGAGATTGACAGATGAGGTAAGGGGGACTGGTGAGAATTGAATCTCATTATCATTCCTGGTCCTAGACACATTCACAGTGGTCATTTAAAACGTCCTAATCACTCACAATAAACTGCTTTCCGCATTACAGGCTGTCAACTGAAAACAGGCTAACTAGAGTTACATTTCCCCTGAAATAAACTGGATGGCCCCGAGGCACGAGGCACGGCCCAGACTGTTTCCTGTCATAACACACATAACACACACAGTTTATGGCCCACACTTTTCAAATACATTTTTCTGTAATTGTAAATGATATATAAAAACTGAAAAAATATCCAAACAACAACAACAACAACAAACTAGCTACACTGCCTAAAATACCTAACAGCTTTCCATGAGATAAATTTGGCATAGACATTTTAATCATAAACCTTTAGTATCAGCATCATTTACGGATTCAGGAGTGCCCGGATACTAAAACCACAGCTAGCCCATATTCTTTGGGGCCTCATTTTAATCTTCTCATGGCATACCATGAAATTCCAACCAGATCCTGAAAATCTGGAAATTCAGCCCAACGCTATCTTGTGAAGCTATTTGTCATACCAGTTCCCCTTCCAGAACGGCTACAGAAACATAACTGAACAGCTAAAACAACATCCAGTGTTTATGTAATCAGATCACACATGTTTAACCATGACAGTAACACGGATGTAAAAGTCAGTGTGTGTCAGGATGTGGTGTGTATCAGGATGTGAAGTGCCATTTGAAAAAGAAAACTGCTGTTGGAGATCTGTGAGTATTTTGGACACACACAGTACATCACTATCTCATATGATGGAATAAGTCCTATTCTAGTGGTTCTAAAACTTTTGATTAAAATCTCACCATTTGGTTGATGGGATGATGTCAGATAGGTACTGGTAATGTAAGCTCCATGATTTATCCACTGAGCTACAGATGATGACTTTTTCTCTGGTCCTGTTTATTGTCATAATAATTTTCTCATGACCCCTACAAACTAATTTATACAGCAATCTTTACAATAGACCAATCTAACAAAAAAACAACAGACCTTTGTGTCTGGGGAAAAAAAGCTTCCATTTTCACTTACCTCAGTGTGATGTTTGGATTTTTCACCAATTAACATGAGAAATTACAATGTTGAAGGAGATAAGCCCAAATTTCTTTTAGTATTCATGCAACCTAGTTTGGTTCCCTACCCCATGCATGAAATTAATTCTGTTCTAGTCTAGTCTAGTGAGACACAGCAGAACTTACACTGGCAGCCTGAAAGAACCACCTGTATACCGATGTCCCCATAGTCCTTCTGGATCTGACAAATAGACACAGAAACACAGATACAAAGGTCAAACAGGTAATCGCTAAACTAGGCTAATGATTGAATAAATTCATTATAATTGAAAGCCTGAGGAGCTGAGAGACAATGAGAGATAAGAAGAGAGGAACAGCAACGCATCGTAAAAAGGTGAAAATAAGCAGACACAGACAGGCAGACATGGTGGAATAAAACATGATTTTGAAGATGCTTGAAGGCTTGCTTTTTATTTCACAATAGGCCAATTAATGGGAGTGCAGTAATTGGGTCATATTCTTATTGCAGAGGTATACACACACACACACACACACACACACACACACACACACACACACACACAGAGAAATTATGGCAATTAAACTGTTGCTGGACAGAGTTGCACTCTGCTTTCTCTATGTGTGTGTATGCATGTCCAAGCATGTGTGTGTTGTTGGGAGTTAATGCAAGTGAGCATATCTAAGATTACATTAATGTGTGTGGGTGTGTGTGTGTGTGTGTGTGTGTGTGTGTTTGTTAATCCGACTTTGTTCTCTGATGTCCAAGATTTTGTAAATGTGTGTATTTATGTGTGTAATAATAATGAATAGAATAGAATACTCTATTAGTCATTTTGTAGATACATACAAATGAAATTTACTTTCTGCATTTAACCCATCCTAGCTAGGAGTAGTGGGCAGCCACCGTGCAGCACCCAGGGACCAACTCCAGTTATTTCTTCCTATTGCCTTGGTCAGGGGCACAAACAAGAGTATTAACCCTAACATGTATGTCTTTTTTGATGGTGGGGGAACACCAGAGTGCACGGAGGAAGCCCACGCAGACATGGGGAGAACATGCAAACTCCACACAGAAAGGACCTGGGACGGCCTGGGGTTTGAGCCCAGGACCTTCTTGTTGTGAGGTAACAGCGCTAACCACTGGGCCACCATGTCACCTTAATAATAATGATAATAACTTATTTATATAGCACTTTTCTAAAACAGTGTTACAAAGTGCTTTACAAATAAAACCAGAAAAAGTAAAAAATAAAGACCAAATAAGTAAGAATAAAAATAAAAACAGTTTAAATAAATAAAAACAAATATCAAACATTTGTAAAAGCTTTCACAAAAAGAAAAGTTTTGATATGACATTTAAAAGAAGGTAGAGATTCAATAGGAAGAGAATTCCATGGTGTGGGGGCTCTAACAGCAAAAGTCCGATGACAAACTGAGAACTAGGAATAACCAGCAGGGCTCCAACTGCGATCTTAATGGTCGAGTGGGCGTAACCAGTTCAAGAAATCAGAAATGTATATAGGAGCAATACCGTTTAAGGCCTTAAAAGTGAGCAAGAACATTTTAAAATCAATTCGAAATATAACAGGGAGCCAGTGTAGGCAAGCAAGCACATGAGTGATATGGTCATGCCTCTTTGTCCCAGTAATGGGCCAAGCAGCAGTGATTTGTATCAACTGCAGACAGTGGAGGGAGCCCTTACTTATATCTGAGTAAAGTGCATTGAAATAGTCATACCAAGAATAGATAAAAGCATGTACAACCTTTTGCAGATCGGCAATTGATAAAAAATTACCTAATTTTGGAGATTACCTTGAGCTGGAGAAAGCATGATTGAACAACATGTTTGATTTGACTATCAAAACTGAGGTTAGCATTGAACATTACCCAAAGATTCCTAGCAACTTGCTTAGACTATCTGACAGACAACCAAGATTAGTATCAAAAGGGCTGATGGAGTTTGGAGGCCTGAACAGAATGACCTCAGACTTATCATCATTAATAGAATGACCAAGGTGGTAATTTTGACCGTTATGGATTTTCAAAGTTTAATAACTTTAAAAATGACCACAGGTAGTCAAAATGACTGCCCACAGTTTTTAAACTCTATATTCTGTCAAGATAAATACCCAATTGAGATATTAATGCATTGCATATGTTAGTATGTCTGATAGGAAACGACTGAAACCAAAATTAACATTTTAATACCTATAATACTATTTTTAAACAATTTAAACTTCAGAGAGACATGGTCGACCTTGAATAGCAAAATCGAAAAAGTGAAAATATTACCTGAAAGACAAAACGGAATACACATATTGCTAATCTAACAAATGTAACAAGGCCTTTAAAACGTGAAATGTAAAAAAAAAAGACGAAAATAACTAAAAATAACCACTGAAACAGTCCCTAACAAAAACCAGGACTTTAGAAACTACTAGAATGACCAAGGCGGTAATTTTGACCATTTTGGATTTACAAAGTTTAATGCTTTGTGGGGGAAAAAAGATACAGACCTGCCGCTCCCTGAATGCCCTAAAATTGCATATATTTGCATTAAAATGAGTTTTAGGTCAACTGCAAAAAAAAAAGTTATGATAAGATCTATCTAAAATGACCATGAGCGGTCAAAATGACTGCGCATAATTTGCGCGTCATCATACGCGTCATGTCACTATTTATGATGTGTGTTGTTCGCATTATTTCCTTCGCAACATTCAGTTCTTTTTTTACATTTCACATTTTATAGGCCTTATTACGTTTGTTAGATTAGCAATATGTGTTTTCCATTTTGTTTTTCAGGTATTATTTCCAATATGTCTGGGTACAGCTGCCGTTTCAGATGCACCATGACTACCACTGAGGCATTGCAGTATTTAGATTTTAAATTGTTTGAAAAATAGTATTAAAGTTGTTAAAATTTTAATTTTGGTGTCAGTCGTTTCTTAACAGACATACTAACATATGCAATGCATTAATATCTCAGTTGGGTATTTATCTTGACAGAATATAGAGTTTAAAAACCGGCAGTCATTTTGACCGCCTATGGTCATTTTAGGTAGGAGTGAAATCCCAGTCATTCTAGTGTTGGATTTAAGAAAATTTTCGGACATTTAATGTCAGAGAGGCAAGTTGTGAGATTTTCTAGGGCACTGGGATCTGTGGGTTTTAGTGGCCTGTATAACTGAGTATTGTCAGTGTAGAAATTGTAAAACACATCATGATTTTGAATGACCTGGCCAAGGGGCAGGAAAACAGAAGGGGGCCAAGAACTGAGCCTTGAGGGATGCCACAACTCAGTTGAGCCACTGAGGAAGTAGAGTTACCAAGAACAGCAGGAAAAGTTCTGTTGGAGAGGTAAGAGCGTAATAAACTAAGCCGAGCCCTTGATGCCAACCCAAGCCTCTAAGTGATGTAAGAGGATACTATGATCAATTGCGTCAAAGACAGCACTTAAGTCTAAAAGAACTAGAATCAAGCCGTCACTGTCTGCAGTCAGCAGTAGGTCATTAGTAACCTTAACTAGAGCTGTCTCGGTACTATGAAGTGCTCTAAAACCAGACTGGAAGCTTTTAAAAACACTATTAGTGTTCATAAAAGAAATCAATTGAGATGAAATTACTTTCTCCAGAACCTTAGATAAAAAAAGACAATTTGGAGATAAGTCTGTAGTTACTTAAGGACAGGGGATCTAAGTTAGGGTTCTTCAGCAGTGGGTGAAAAATGGCATGATTAAGACTGTCTGGAAAAGAACCAGAGGCCAGAGAATTATTAAGAATGTGCAGAATAAGGGGCTAACAGTTGAAAATACCTCCTTGAGCAGCTTAGTGGGAATGATGTCGAAGATGCAGTAGGAGGAGTTCATATTGGAGACTGTACTCTAATACTGAAATTGTAATTGGTTGAAACTGGGTAAAAGAGGCAGAATTAACATGGGGAAAGGAAAGAATGCAAGGGCCAGGCTGGATTTGGGAAATGATATTCAACTTATTTACAAAATGAGTGAGAAATTTTTCGGACAGCTCAACATCAGGTTAAAAAAAAAAAGTGGAGGGACCATTAATAACAGAATCAATTACCCTAAAGAGAACTTCAGGATTGTGGTTATTTCTAGATATCAATTCAGAGAAGTATGCTCGTCTTGCATCCTCAACTGCCTACTGGTCAATTAACATTTGGTTTTTAAAAGTGTTATGTGTTAATTCGGACTTGTCAATTGTCATTCAGATTTTCTAGTCCTCTAAGGCCACGAGTGTGATCGTTCAGCCAGGGGAGGTTAATTGATTTTTGTTTCCTAGTTTTAAATAGTGCAATTTGGTCAAGGATGGCTATGCACTGATCATTGAATGAATCGAACATTACATCTGGATTGAGAGGGGATATAGAGGTATTAAAGGATGATGAATTAAAAGCATCACAGAATTTAACTTCAGAACCAGTGTTGAGAATGCCAGAGCATGTTTTAGGACAGCATATATGTGTTTGTGTTGCATGTGTGTGTGTGTGTTTTTGCCAGTATATGACTGCCCATGCATATCTTGTGACCTACATGTTTGGTGTTTGGTATTTCTACTTGATTAAATGTCCTAAATGATTAATTGATGACCAAAATGATAACCGATCGACTAATCAAGTAATCATTTCCAAACTAATGTCCAGTATATGCATCTTAAGTATGCGCATGTGTCTTCTATGTATGACACTCACGTTGCGTAGCGCCTTGACTCCCACAGTGTCCAGGAAGTTGACTGGGCAGAGGTCAAGAATGATGGCTCTGGGGAGGGTGGGGTCCTGGATGTCCACCTCAGTGATGGCAATGTCTCTCTGCTCCTCCTTTTCTGGCTCTCCCTCCTGGGCAGGTGGACATGTGAGAGGAAGCAGGGGAATTCATTAAACGTACAATCTGTAATGGCATGCACTGCTATGGCTGTGTGGCGTACTGTGACAACACGAGCACTCTAATAACAAGGAACATACAGATCTCACTATCAGTCAACATTGTTCATTTGTTTTAGAAATGGAAACAACTGAATGCCCCAAAAGGAACTGAAAGCGATGCAGCAATGGCTGGGTCCCATTCTCAAGTAACAGAGCAAATGTTTACGAAGTCTGGCCAAAACAGGAGGAGTGGGCTAGAAGGCCACTGTGTGCATCAGTTGCAGATTGTACCTTTATAGAGAAGTTGGTTGAGAAACACAAAGTTGGTCGAGAAATGAGGACTCTCGCACACTAAGGAAGGACAAACGCTAATGCATCTTTAGTAGTTTTGAATTAGGTTAATACATGGCTGTAGACCAATACCAGATATTTCAGCATTAAGCCTACTGTATGCCACTGCAGCCTTACAGTGTACATATATTGAAAGCACCAAGGAAGCACCACTTGCAGCTACTGTGCCATCCTTACATAGTGTAGTTAAAAAAAATTAAATGGAGCATTCATCAGGATTTTAAACAATTTCCACAGGTACTTATAGGCTGTGAAAATCCTTAATGATAAATCTGAAATGTGAAAGTGTGATAAATTCAACTTTTTTTTTTCTAAGCCAAGGCTCCACTCCTCACTCACCGTCTCCTGTTTTCTCTTCTTTGCAGCCTTCTTAGCTTTCTTAGCTTCTTTCTTCTCATGCCTCTTTTTCTTCGCCTCTAACTTCTTCTTGGCTGAAAGGCTCTTGGTGATGTCTATGCCTGACTGAAATAAACAGTACAAGATAATCACAGCAGAACCTAGTGCTCATCCAATTCCCGTGGCCAGCCCAAAAAGTGTGTGTGTGTGTGTGTGTGTGTGTGTGTGTGTGTGTGTGTGTGTGTGTGTGTGTGTGTGTGTGTGTGTGTGTGTGTGTGTGTGTGTGTGTGTGTGTTGTTCGTTCTGGTATTTTTGTCTTTATTGAATAGAAAAATAGAGAGTGATGGGAAAGATAGGGTATAGACAAAAGGAAAGACATGAACCAAGCATAGCATTTCCTTATCTGGTTGATTCATCAGCTCAATCAGTTTAGTTCCCAATATGTTTTACTTTTACTGTGCTTGAAAAGCAAAACACCTCTCTTCTTCCTCCTTTTTTACTGACATTCTTTGCTCAACTTTACCATTCAATCCCTTCCTCATACATCCGCGCAATGGATTTTCCTTCCAAACTTTAGCATCTAACCACTTGAGACACACTCCATATGAACATTAAACTGATTGTTTGAAACACATGCACTGGGATTAGGGTGCTTGTGAAGCCACAGCCTCCTGTTTCTGCTCATACTACGGTGACTTACACTTTATCCCTCCTAACTTTGTCATCAACCCACTTATTCATGTAGCGGGCTGTTTTGTTTTCACCCAGAGCTTCGCCTAACAGCCATGAAGAAGCCCATTAGAGCTCCGCCTGAACCACTGAACCTGCTACACTCCCACAGCATTGGATGGCTTACACTCACACTATTTTCTCCCCCTAATTGAATAAAACTGACTGCTTGTTAGCAAAAACACGAAATAGTTTGCCGATGGGATGAAAACTAATATTTGGTAGAAGAAAAATGTAGGGAGAGAGGGAGAGACTGCGAGAGACAGAGCTGGGCTTAGAGAGAGAGAGAGAGAGAGAGAGAGAGAGAGAGAGAGAGAGAGAGAGAGAGAGAGAGAGAGAGAGAGAGAGAGAGAGAGAGAGAGAGAGAGAGACGGATACAATAGAATGACAAACTGGGCAGGGAGATTGGTGGGATCACTCACTATGAATTTACGCTAATTTATCAGCGATTAGAATACAATTTGAACAGTTAACCGCAGATGTTAACTATGCGGCAGTTTAAATCAAAGCATGTACCACAGGACATAAATAATTCAAAAGGAAGCAAATTGATATTCTGCACTCATAGCCAGTCAGCAGAGACTGTATGAAATCTTATTTCGAATCGAATATTTGAATAAATGCGACACTGGCGTTTAAATCAAGTCCAGTTGCACTTGATTCAACTCCTTTGGATAACCATGACCTGGATGAATGAGAACATTCACAGACACACTGGTATTTAAATGGGTCAAAGGGAGGACGACATCGTGACATTCCTTTATCTCGATCACCAACTCACTCCTTCCGTCCCACTTCTCTCTTCCATCCTTCCACTCCTTTCCATCTCTCACCCTTCACTACCTTCCTCACAACATCACCTGCTTACTCAAATACTCACTGCATAACGGAGGCAAAAGCAGACAGGAGACAGGAAGACAGACAGACAGGTTGACAGTGAAAGACGAACGGAAACTGAGATTGTTAACTGTGGTGATTAAATTTAATTTCTGGTTTCTGGCTGTGCAAATATTTGCCTCAGTTGTTTATCAGGTCCAGTCAGTCAGTTAGTCTTGCGATACCAATCGGAGATCTCCGCCTACTAATGGGTGGGGACTTCTAAGATAGTTGCTACAACGGCGGTGAGAAGGGCTGCCAACAAACCTACGCCTACTGCCTTGGAAATCAAGACACACCTTACCGGAAATGATGCCTCCCCCATCCTCTTCTGTAGTGAAACAAACTGGAGATATGGTGAATCACTTTGTAACATGGAGAGAGCGTTTTAAAACATTAAAAATGGATGTCCCGAGCAACATTATATTATTTGATTGTTTGTTTTTAAAAGATGAATGAATGTTTTGCCACAAATGCGACAAACATTAACAAACTTTGAAGGAGTTTTCTTCGGTGACTGCAGCTATAATACACGTGTTGGTGGTACGACGGTGTTTATAAGCACACGACTTCTGCATGTCACCACCTCAATATGAAGGGCCATCCTCAAGACTTTGGGCTGGTTCTGCGATGCAGGTTTTTTTTTAACTCTCTAAAGTTTTCACCCAGTTTTAGCAACAAAAGCTGGCAGGTTGTCCTCAGTCTCTAGTTGAGCAAAACATTTAAATACTGACTTGTGAATTTTGTCACAGTGAACTAATTCTGATAAGACAAAGCCACATACAAACCAGTACCAGCCTTTAGTACTTTAGCAGTATGTCATCCAACAATTTCTAAGTCTCTTTTTTTGTTTTAAGTTACAAGCAGGAATGGCTGAATGTAATGACAGTGTTGGTAATTCCTCTGTGCTGTTACTGCCCTCTCTTGCACATTTCTCATTGACTATTTTAAAATGAGTGAAACAGCATCCCTCTTAATGTTAACATGTGGTGAATGTCAGTTAATGTGTGTGGTAAAACATTGTACTGCACTCCAACTGGAGACGTGGTGAAGTCACATCCACAAGGAGGCCAGGCCGAAGTTGGCTTCTCTTGGTGAAAAAAACTGAAGGATTGATCAATCAGATGAGGCTACTCTCATGCCTTCTCCAAACTGATTAGTCAAGAAAGACTGGAGCTATGCCAAGGGAGGCCAGCTGCCGTTTTGCCTCACACAAATAAAATAATAGCATGTTATCAACATAATTTAAAAAAAATTAAAAATGGGAGATTTAACTGTAAGCTATTTTTTTTTGTATTGATACCACCATTAGCAAGTAGTGGTGTGCAGATATGGTTCTGCAGATATGGAGGTAAAAAACAACTTTACCAAACTAACACTGGGGCAGCAACTTAAAATTAAGACTGACGGTAGACCAACGCCAAAACTGACTTAATGACCACTTCACCACCAGGAAAGACAGGAGAATGGCCTTCCTCTTCAAGTAGGGTGAGTGAAATACACACTAGGGGTGTAAATCACAAGTTTTATCATGATACGATATTATATCCATTCTTTAGACAGCGATACAATATTTGCTGATGTCACAAAGTCCACCACGATTTGATTAAATTCAATTCAGGGACCTGCGATCAGTATGAGTCGATATCATGTGCCCATTTAACACAATCAGTTACATTTATATCAACTCACAAAAAGCATGATGAAAATTATATTACTGAGCTCTTCCAGTGATTTAAATTAAAAACAATATATTATTTTCAATAAAAAGAATTAAAATACACCTCCTGGTGTATACTACTACTGCTAAATGTGGCATGATAAAGTGCCACATTTCTCATGATTAAGTGCAAATGTTTTTCATCAGTTAATTTAAAGAGCCTCTGATAACCATTCAATTATGAATATAAACAATGCACGTCTATGCTTCATCACCTTGGATTTACAAGGTTCTATCTGTGTGCTCAGTGGTTTAGCAATATAGAGCTTTAAAATTTCCCCATCCTTGGCATACTTTAAAGATGACGATATGGATCGATGTTTTCACTTTACATCAATGCTATTGGATCACTGATCATTGAATCAATATATCGATCCAGATCAATGGGTCATTACACCCCTAATGCATACCCCCTTCTCTCTCTGTGGCTTTACTGTTGACGGAACTGCCCATGAAGCTATCGGCGCAATTTTTGACGTGGTGATATTGCTTAGATATATCGTGCCTTGCTTGACTGGATTTAGCTACGAATGGTAGTCAGTCTACTGAGGCCGTTGTTTCATTGTGGTTGTTTACACACAGAAAATAAGCACCACAGGCAGCATCCATAAGGCCAGGTTACCTGTGTAGATGAGATGGTGATTGTTTATAGCCTCTGCAAGTCTGGTACTTGGTTGTTACATCTTTTAGGTCATGTTGTATAATGAACATTTGACCTAGTTTTAAACATCCATCCATCCATCCATTGTCTTAACCGCTTATCCTGCTCTCAGGGTCACGGGGATGCTGGAGCCTATTCCAGCAGTCATTGGGCGGCAGGCAGGGAAACACCCTGGACAGGCCACCAGGCCATCACAGGGCTGACACACACACTCATTCCTAGGGACAATTTAGAATGGCCGATTCACCTGATTTACATATCTTTGGACTGTTGGAGGAAACTGGAGCCCCTGGAGGAAACCCACGCACACGGGGAGAACATGCAAACTCCACACAGAGGACGACCCGGGATGACCCACCAAGGTTGGACTACCCCGGGGCTCGAACCCAGGACCTTCTTGCTGTGAGGCGACCGCGCTAACCACTGCGCCACCGTGCCACCAAGTTTTAAACAATAATTATGGAAAGTATTTTTGTATGTAAAGCACATACAACAGGGTTTGTAAGTCATGTGCTTGATTCATGTAGCCTACTGATACTTGATGTAAGTGTAAAACTTTAAACGTCATCTGATTGAGTTTTTGAATGAATGCTTCTTATATTCTAATCTATACTGGGCAATATTGTTTAGCCTATATTTTGTACAGCAAGATGGTAGATAACTAGCGTGTGCAAGTCCTACATCTGTATGATACAATTTTGTGTAACATGCCCTGTGATGGCCTGGCGGCCTGTCCAGGGTGCCTCCCCGCCTGCCGCCCAATGACTGCTGGAATAGGCTCCAGCATCCCCGTGACCCTGAGAGCAGGATAAGCGGTTCAGATAATCGATGGATGGATGATACTGGGCGCTCTAATACCTCATTGGGTTACATTACGTTGGCTTTTAAAGTGGCGATGTACTCCTGTCAGTTACCCCCTCCCCAGGGACGGATTAAACCAATCTGGGGCCCGGGGCACAATAATTCACGAGGCCCCTCTATAACAACACCAGAGAGTGTGAATGCAATTTCACCAAGCAGTTTTGATTAGTCACGTGACTTACAGTAATCACCGGAAACAACGCAACGCATGTGATATTATTAAAGGACCTACAAAACGTTACATTATTATTATTATTGTTGTTGTTGTTGTTGTTGTTATTATTATTTCACCCGTCACCAGCACTAACTGCTGAGGCGCGCAAACGTCACGTTAACGTTACCTCCCAGAATGCATTGAATATGTAAGGGATAATGTACTGTACATTATCCCGCTTGTTACACGGCTACTTACTAAATAAATCAATAATTTGCCACAAACTATAACAAAAAATGTTTTTATTGATTTAAAAATGATTGTAGGCTATTGCGTCCATTCATCCAGATTACGTTAGATGACTACGTTCTACGCATAGCAACGGTCTGTTATACCTAGCAGCGGTGTCTATCAAGAAATAACACACCGCTGAATGTCGTAATTGACCAATCAGAATCGAGTATTCAACAAAGCCGTGTAACAAACTACAGTATAGGCTACTGACATAAACATTAAATATGGCTACGCCCATATTGAGTAGGAATTAGCTTAGCATAACCAGTAAGGTTACAAGATTATAAAAAGCATTTTACACACCTCACATGTGCCAACAATTTATACAAGCACCGAAAAGAATCGGAATACACGCTTTGGTATCAATATTGGAAAACGCGTGAATAATAAAGTTATCAGCAAGCCAATCATGATGTGACAGTGATTTTTCGTGATACAACAGCAACGAATAGTGCCCGTAACTGCGGCAAACACGAGCGCACAATATAGCACGATATAGGACTGATAGACAACCCAATTATCGTCTCACGGCGAAGATGGTTACCTAGCCTGCCTGAGCCGGCCTTTAAGTTACATCTCCAAACGCCAAATCAGCAGACACCGCATTAAGTAAGAAACCCCCGTGGTCTTACCAGGCTTTAAGCTTTATCTCCTTGTCTCAGGCAGTCTTCCTCCTCGACTTTCTCCTGGAAAAGTCCTCGACGACATCGTTAAAATCCATGGATCTCAATAGGTCTGATTCGATAGCCATACCTGACAATGCTTTCAGCCTCTTTTGGCCCACTTTTGATCTTAGTTGGTTTTTTATACGTGCTAATCGCGAAAAGGAACGTTCACCTTCACAATCCGTGACGGGTAAAGTCAGGAACAGTTTCAGTGCGATAAAAATGTTTGGGAAGGTCGAGTTGAGCCCGTGTTTGATCAACATCTGCAGCAGTTGTGTGGGGGATTATTGACCAGGCTCATCTTTCACACAAAAAACGAACTGTAAAAGTTCGTCGGCCAAATCTTTTTCCAAGTCATTTGGATAAGCAGCAGCCAATCCCATGGCTCGCTTGCGAGCGTCACTCAAATCAGCAGGGTTCTTTTCGAACAACACCCCAAAAAGATTGTTCACCTGCATATAGGCCTGCAGTCGGTGATCCAGACAAGTCAGTAATCGATCAGTGATAACATTAAAAGTTTCCACTCTGAACTCTGGCTTCCTTCCAGTGATGCTGCAGGTTCGCTCGAGTCATCAGGAAACACCCTCGGCTTCCTTTTGCGATGCAGTTCATGCTGGTACTGTTTAGAAACACCGTTGACGCTGACGTATGTAGCTACGTACTTGAACGTCAATCATGATCGTCAAGAGCAAATCTATCGGCCCATGATGCAATTTATTTTATTTTTTTAATGATTTTTGTTTTTGTTTGTATGTGTAGCCTATAACATTTATTTGTACATTGGTGCTAATGAATCCATATTTGAAATAATACAGGAATATTTTTGGCATACAATTGGAAAAAAATATTTTGCCACCATGATTGAGAATTCTAGTGAAATCATGTCTTATATAAACCCTGGTAATTGACATTACCTCTTGTAATGATTATTTATAGAAGGGGTAATCATTGGGCAGATTTCAGAGGACGTAATTTCGCTAATCTTGGAGGCCCCCAGAAGGGCGGGGCCCTGGGGCCCGGGCCCCGTCGGCCCGTGCATTAATCCGTTCATGCCCCTCCCCCACTACAAAAAAGGACCTAGATTAGTGGTCTTGTCTCATCTCACTTGGCTTCCTCAAAAAATGTCCCCATCCCATGCCACTTGATTCAAGTTTTCTCTTAAATGTTTTTGATGTCATCTTAAAAAAAAAGATTGTTTCTTTACAAAAAAATAAGCCGAACACACCTGATTTGCATTTGAATTTTTTTTTGAATCACTCTCTTTTTCTCTGTGAACCATCTAATCAAAATGGACATACTCCCAAAATAATCTATAAGTAAAGTTAAATCTTATCTTTTGCATCAAAGACATTGAATAAAATGAGGTGCAGACCAGGCTCTGACACACTGCCATTCAAATGAAAGAAACCCTCTATCATTTCCCTTGCTCATCACTCTCTTCTTCTCCATCCCCACCTTTCTTTTCAATTTTCATCAAACCCCCCCCCCCCCCCCAACGCATTCGGCCCTTCACTACTATAACATGACAGGGGAATGAGAAGAGCAAGAGGAGGAGAAAGTTGTATTGTAGGGAGGCCAGAGGAGGAGGGAGGAGGAAATCACAGTGGGAGAGAGGAGGGGGCAGGAGAGGAAAAGAGAAAGGGATAAGATGATATTTTAAATGAAGTCTGTCAGGATCTTGATGTGGAAAATAATGAAATGTCAAGGCTAATCGGTCAGTTATTGAGGTGTCACACATTATGTGTGGCAAGTGTGGCGATAATGTCCTGTGATGAAACTGTGACAAAGGAAAATGATGCTGCTAGAGTTGTTTGTGTGTGGTGTTTGTGTGTGTGTCTGTTTTCACATGACAAGGTGAATGTAATTATGAATGTTATATGTTCCTTTCTGTGTGTCCAAATTCATGTAACTATGCATGCATGTGACTGTGTGTGTGTGTGTGTGTGTGTGTGTGTGTGTGTGTGTATGTGTATGTGTAGGTACATGTTCTTACTTTTTCTGACAGAGCGTCTTGGTACATCTCAGCATTGGCAAAATAGAGGGTGGCCGAGGAGCGAAAGATCACCAACCCAGGTATCTGCCTCACCTGTTAATCAATCCAATAATCAATCAATCAATCAATCAATCAATCAATCAATCAATCAATCAATCAATCAATCAATCAATCACTCAATCAATCAATCAATCAACCTGTCCATTTATTTGTCAGTATCATTCTGGTGGATCTATTAAGTATATTTTCGTGACCATTAGCCAAAGTTACAATGGCCATGTGTACTATTCCCCAATCCTCTGTGAATAGTACACATGGCTATTGTCACTCTAGTTAATGGTCACAGCAATTTGCATATGAAACCAATCGTTGGTTTCGGTCATTATGCCACTGTGCTGTTTATAAAGGTGGAGATACCTGCAGTCAGTTGAGACTGAAGAGGTCACCTAGATGAGTGATGAAACGTTCTCTCAATAAACGTGTCAAGATGAACTGATTCAACTTTCTGTCATTGTACTGCATGGTACCTTTTAAAAGGATAATAACTTTGACTGGACATTGTGGTTTTAAATCTTCATGACAACAAGCTTACACTTTGCTGAAGTGTCCTTGTGCAAGACAATGAAACCCTGCCAACTCAAGGGCCGCTGTTTTGTCAAACTGACCTCCAACCCCTGAGCTTTGACCTTGCAATTAAGGGAAGCAAGGGAAAGGGCAGATTCTATAAGTAATGAATCAGAATCAGAATCATGTTTATTGGCCATGTAGGTTTGCACACACATGAAATTTGACTCTGGTTTCATGGCTCTCACAGTGTACTTAACATAGAATAACAACACTACAATCTTCAGGTATTTCCACAAGGATGGAAGATATACAGGTGAAATAAGAGGTGATAAAGTGCAATGGTACAGAGAATATATATGAGATCTTGAAATAGATGTTAGCAGGTTACTTATACATGCCTGAGGTAGATGGACATGATAGAGCGTACCTGTACACGTACAATGTACAGTACAGTATATACAAAATTGTTGGATTTATTTGACAATGTTAAGTGTTCATTTGAATGACAGCCCGCGGAAAGAAACTGTTTTCATATCTGGCTGTTTTGGTGTACAGTGCTCTGTAGCACCTACCAGAGGGGAGGAGTTGGAACAGGTTTTGACCAGGGTGTGAGTGATGTTGCCTGCCCGTTTCCTGACTCTGGAGATGCATAAATACTGAATGGAGGGCAGGTTGGCACCAATGATTTTCTCTGCAGACTTAACCGTTGTAGACCGTTGTAGTCTCTTCCTGTCCTGTTTGGTGGTTGATCCAAACCAGACAGTGATGGATGTGCAGAGGACAGACTGGATTATTGCAGTGTAGAACTGAATCAGCAGTTCCTGAGGCAGGGTGAACTTTCCGAGCTGGCGGAGAAAGTACATCCTCTGTTGAGCCTTTTTGATGATTGTGTCTATGTTGGATGCCCCCCTTAGATCCTGGGAGATTGTGGAACTGAAAAATCTGTAGATTTTGACTCCAGACACTGTGCTGTTGAGTATGGTGGGAGGGGGGACAGAGTTGGGGGGGGCACCTCTTGAAGTCCACTGTCATCGCCACAGTTTTGAGCGTGTTCAGCTCCAGGTTGTTATGGCCACACCAGAGGGCCAGCTGTTCAACCTCCCATCTATATGCAGACTCGTCACTATCCTGGATAAGGCCAATAATGGTTGTGCTGTCTGAAAACTTCAGGAGTTTAACAGATGGGTCTCCTGAGGTGCAGTCATTTGTGTAGAGGGAGAAGAGTAGAGGGGAGAGCACACATCCCTGGGGGGCACCAGTGTTTGTTGTCCGGGTGCTGAATGTGATTTTCCCCAGCTGCACCTGCTGCCTCCTGTCTGCCAGGAAGTTTTTAATTCGCTGGCAGATGGGAGTTGGCGCAGTGAGCCTGGAGAGTTTGGAGTGGAGGATATCTGGGACAATTGTGTTGAACACTGAGCTGAAGTCCACAGACAAGACCATTGCATATGTCCCTGGGGAGTCGAGGTGTTGGAAAATGTAGTACAATCCCACGTTGACTGTATCCTCCACTGACCTGTTTGCTCGGTAGGCAAACTGCAGGGAGTTGAGCAGGGGGCCTGTGATTTCCTTCAGGTGGGCCAACCCCAGTCTCTCAAAGAATTTCATGACCACAGATGTTAGGGCAACGGGCCTGTAGTCATTTAATCATGTGATACAGTGTTTCCTGGTCACAGGGATGCTAGTAGAGCTCTTGAAGCGGGAGGGGACTTCACACAGCTCCAGTGATCTTTTGAAGATCTGTGTGAAAATGGGGGCCAGCTGGTTAGCACAGACTTTGAGACAGGAGGGTGACATGCCATCCAGGCCCAGTGCCTTCCTGGTCTTCTGTCTCTGGAAGAGCTGGCGCATGTCCTCAGCACAGATCCTGAGTGCGGGTTGGGGGTCAATAGGCAGGGGAGAGGAGAGGAGCTGGCAGGGGATGCAGTTGGTTGTGTGTTGTGGCCAGAGAGGGTGAGGGGTGTGAAAGTGCACTTATCAAACCTGCAGTAAAACCCATTTAGATTGTCAGCCAGTCAATTGTTCCCTGCAGTGTATGGGGATGGTCTCCTGTAGTTGGTAATGTCTTTCAAGCCTCTCCTGATGCTGGGTCGTTGGCAGAAAACCTGTTTTTCAACTTTTCAGAGTAGGACCTTTTTGTCACTCTGATCTTCTTTGTGAGTGTGTTTCTGACTTGGTTGTACCCGATCCTATCTCCACCCCTGTAGGCTTCCTCTTTGGCCTGACGAAGCTGCCCAAGTTTGGCTGTGAACCAAGGCTTATTGTTGTTGAAGGTACAGAGAGTTTTGGTGGGCACACACATGTCCTCACAAAAGCTGATGTAAGATATCACAGTGTCAGTAAGTTCGTCCAGGTCTGTAGATCAGCGACGTGCGGTGAGGTTCGTGGCTGGTTTAGGCACTGACTTTTTCAGAGTCAGATTTACAAATATATGAACCCAATATAGTAGCTTCAACTCACCATTCATTTGGCAGTTTGCACATTGACTACTGCTTGTGTTTCATATCTCATCAGCATTCTTTACACACACATAATTAAGGTACATATTTGGACAAGGAGCGGCTCAGAGAAAGAGCGCATTTGCTCTGCACCGTGCGTTTCCTAATTTGCTATCGTAATTCCACAATTACTATTACTATTACTATTTTTTATATCGTGTAGTTTTTATCTGTTGTTGCTTTTTGTATTTGTTTATCTTTGTACAGTTATATATTTCTCAGCAAAAGCATGTAATAGTTCTACATAGTTGCCACGATTAGAAGAGCTTGTACTCTCATCGTTACCACGAAATGCCAATTCCTGTTTGGCTAGGAAGCAGGTTGCATTAATGAGGTCTTTTAAAATCTCTCGGTTTTCCTTTACCTTAGCATTGTGGACGGAAATATTTAGTCTCCGTTTTTCATCCAAAGCCAAATCTATTCTTGAAGATCCAAAAGTTTTCAAAGCAATTTGGCTTTGAATATGAGTAGTTGATCTTTCATGTTTGCTGAGGCTTTTTGGTAGATTTTTCAAGTCACAAAATCCTGTGTTCGTCCAGATATTATCGCATGTTTAGAACAAAAGACAGGGAAAGCAGAAAAGGCGGTTTCTTGTAGCACAGCCACACAGCCAGTCTTTTCAGGTGCACCACCACTCCGTTTGAAAAGAGCGAGTTATCTTCTGTCCCGTTGTTTGAAGCAAACCTTTTAGCTGCTCAGGCGGCATTGGTCCTCCATCATCTATCACTTCGCTTTTTGATAGAAATTCCAGTTTTGAGAAACTTTTGAGCTTGGAAGAGAATCTACCATTTTTGCAATCAGAATTTTTTTTCAAAATAAACGAACTGCTGTAGTGAACTTGACTCTGCGTTAAAGAAGAGCAACAGCAGAAGAAGAAAGCATCCTGTAAACCCGTGGGCTCACGCGTACGCCCCCTTCAGTGAGGCAGAGGTACTGGCTGCCTCATCTCATGCTTTTTCAGTGCGGTTTTATGTAAGATCAGCAAGACTAAATATGTTATACACATACATGACATATATTAACTATTTTAAGGAAAGTGAGGACATATAATAAAAGTGTCTACAAACATTACATTGGTGACAAACAGTGAGAAAGCAAAAGGCATGCGCTCAACCCAGTTTGTGAGGGATTGCGCAATCCGAGGTGAGGCTCCACTCCTCGCTGCCTCAACTCGAGTATCTCCCCTCTAATTGAATAGGAAATATGCAAATTCGGCGATTTTGATAATAAAAATGATTTAAATTATTGGAATTGTACATGAATTACATTTATAGCACAGATCAGTAGACAAATATTAATATTTATTTTATTTTATCATCATTTGTTTTTTCTTTTCATGATGAAAGGTGAGGCTCTGCCTCCCCTGCCTCCCCTGACCGCACGTCCCTGCTGTAGATGCAACCTCAAAAACACTCCAATCAGTGCAGTCAAGGCAGGCCTGGAGCTCCAGTTTTGACTCACTGGTCCATTTCCTTACATTTTTAACCACAGGTTTTGCAGATTTTAGTTTCTGCCTGTAGGTTGGGATAAGATGAATCCCAGGGACAGAGCGATAGGCGTTCTTTAATGTTGTGTAGCAATGATCCAGTGTCTTTGTCTCTGGTGGGACATTTAACATGCTGTCTGTATTTTGGCAGTTCATGGCTGAGGTTTACTCTGTTAAAATCCCCAAGGATAATGAGAAGGGAGTCTGGATATTTACGCTCCATGTTTGTAATTTGACGGATGGATTGGTGCAGCATCAGCAGTAATGCGGACATTGTACCAGACCGTTGTGGCGAAGAAGGAGCTGAGCTAGGAGGCAAAGCTCTCAATTTACCAGTCAATCTTCGTTCCAATCCTCACCTATGGTCATGAGCTTTCGGTAGTGACCAAAAGGGTGAGATCGCAGATACAAGCGGTTGAAATGAGTTTCCTCCATAGGGTGCCTGGGCTCAGCCATAGAGATAGGATGAGGAGCTCGGACATCTGGAGGGAGCTCGGAGTACAGCCGCTGCTCCTTCGCATCAAAAGGAGCCAGTTGAGATGGTTCAGGCATCTGATTAGGATGCCTCCTGGGCGCCTTCCTTCAGAGGTTTACCCGGCACAGCTAACCGGGGGGAGACCCCGGGGGAGACCCAGAACTCACTGGAGGGACTACATGTCCAATCTGGCCTGGGAATGCCTTGGGATCCCCCAGGAGGAGCTGGAAGGAGTCGCTGGGGAGAGGGACGTCTGGAGTGCCCTACTTAGCTTGCTGCCACCGCGATCTGATCCCGGAAAAGTGGCTGAAGATGAGATGAGTTTGTAATTTGATCAGCCAGGTTTTTTAATGCCCCTGTAACACAAGCCTGGGGTAGGCTATAGACACCAACCACATTAAATGATGAAAATTCCCACGGTGAATAAAATGGCTTAAAGTCAATGAAAAAGGTCTCTAAGTGAAACGTGCGTGATTTCTTCAACACTGTGACATCCGTACACCAACTTTCGTTTATGTAGCAGCATATGCTGCCACCACATTTTTTCCCACTAGCCCTGTTCCGCGGTCCACTGAAAGGAGTTCGAACTGTGGCAGATGAAGTCTGGTATATGCTCACTAAGCCAGTTTTCAGTAAGGCACAGGGCAGCAGATGTGGAAAAGTCCAAGTTTTTCCATATACGTACGAGTAGAAGTTCGTTCATCTTGATGGTCAGAGAGCTGACAGTTGCCAGGTGAATTGATGGTAGCGTGGTTCGGAATCCCTGCTGTCACAGTTTAATGAGCTTGCTGGCACTCGCTTACACCGTAAGTGTCTCCATCAGAGTCCACACAGAGCTGCACCAGCCAAAAGCTCAGCAAGACTTTAGTTGAAACGTTCAGTTAAAATCGGTAAAAAAAAGTCTGTTCAGTTTGTCCAGTAGACAGTTGGAGGCTTAAAATTTCTTACCTGCTGTATGTGATCAGTGAGTGGGTGCTGGAAACTAAACAAATAAACAAAAACAGAAAAAGTACAAGAGAGCACAGAACCAAGGCTACCATGGCACCATGTGAGTGTAGAAATGTGTGGAATGAAGTGTAGATACCTGATTGTATTCCTCCACTGGTCTGTAGATGTCTGTGTCTGGGATCTGCCCCAGGAGGGAGTATTTGGGCCTGGAACACACACACACACACACACACACACACACACACACACACACACACATTAAAACAAGAAAAATACTCAAGATCCATAATCATATTCATTCTAAGAGAATTTACGGTCAAACTTCTCTGAGAAGACCTGGCTTCCGGCTTCCAATCTTGTGAGATTCGGCTTTGTTAGATCAATAAATGCTGTATATTCTCTTACTCTCTCTTCTCCTCTATATTCTGCTCTAACCTCTTCATTTGTCCCACTGATTTCTAGTACTATTTTCTGTGCTTAGTCCACTTATCGGGTGATTCGCTAGTATTCTTTCTCAAACAGCTCTTGTGTTAGTGGGCAGCCTTTCATTCCTACTCTGTTCACTAGCTTTGAGTTTAGCATAGTTTAGCAGTTAGCGCTATTGCATTTACAGTCAAAGCAACTTCGTTAAAACAATGGTGTGTGGGGACTGTTCCACAGTTACAGACAGGTTGTCTCTACTAGAAAGACATGTCCATGAGTTAGAACAGCTTCTTTTGGCTAGGATTACATTAGATGTGATGGGCACTCCAGATCGTCCCGGGCCTGAGAGCAGACCTATTATTGTTAGCCCTAGCTTAGCCTCATTGGCAGATGTGGTGGAGTTTATCTCTGTTTGCCTGTGTGAGAGGGCTCGCAAGAGCAAGCCACCGGTCATGTGACCTGGTCTGCAGTCACCTCTCCCTACTGCAAACCGGTTTTTGCCCCTCACCAGCCCTGTTGGCAGTCCTACTGGTCAGCATACCTCTCCTGCTCCTGCCAACAGGGTAAAGCAACACACACTAGTGACAGGAGACTCCATTACCAGCCATGTCAGATTAGCTTTGCCAGCCTTGGATCACTGTTTACCTGGGGCCAGAGTCTCTGACATAAAGGATAATGCTGGCATCATGGAGGGAGACTCAGGGAACCCAGGCACAAAGCACCACTACTTTCAGCAACATTGTTATTCATGTCGACACCAATAATGCTATGATGAAGTAATCAGAGATCACAGAGGCTAACTTAGTCAGGATGCTTGAGTTGGCCAGAAAGATGTGTCATCATCAATTAATTGTCTCTGGTCGCTTACCTGTGACGGGTAGTGGTGAGATATACAGTAGGCTCACCTCAATGAACCGCTGGCTGGCCCATTACTGTAATGAGCAGGGATTCGGTTTTGTTGATAACTGGCCTTCTATCTGTGGCTGACCTTACCTGCTGAAAGCGGACGGCATTCACCCTACTGGGGACGGCACCGCCCTTTTTTCTAGCAATATTAGATAGCTGTCTACATTTAGTTTGACACTAGGGACTTATCATTCAGCAGGTCACATGTGATTAGAGAGTCTTCTAGGTTTAAACCTAGTGCAGATGTGGAGTCAATTAGTTTATTTAATATGTCTAGTCAGGGAATTTCTCATAATGTAGATTATCCAACTGACAGCTTGGTCTATAACATTGAGACCCTCTCCCTTCCCTGCTGTATTGCTCCCAAGCTCTCCTCTCCTAAATGTGTGAATCACAATAATCTACTAATCATTCCTACCATTGGTGGTGGTGAAATGTGCAATGAAGTACCTAATAATCTACAGAATCAAACATCTAATGTTATCAAAAGTGTGACCACACATCGTCCAAAGCTGAGGTCATCAAAATTGTCAACTAATAACGCAAGGTGTCTAATTCCAATTAATATTTCATCTAGCGTTCTGCCTACAACTGATCACTTCAAGATGCTTAAATTCGGTTTCATAAATACCAAATCACTGTCTACCAAAGCCTTACTAATAAATGATCTGATTCTTGAACATAGTTTTGATACGATTGTGTTATGTAAAACGTGGCTGAAACCAAATGTTTTCCTTCACTTAGATGAAGCTTCCTCACCTGGCTATACTTATGCCAATATAGCTTGGGCAAATAAACAAGATGGGGGTATTGCCTTAATATTTAAGTATATTTTCAGTTTAACTTCTAAACTTGAAACTAAATTCTACTCTCTTGAGACTCTTGTTCTAAATCCATCCTCCTCAGCCATGAACAGACTGCTCAGTCCAGACTGTGATACTTTATCGACCGCTTGTACTCACTATTTCTTGAAGATTTTGGATAATTTATCTCTAGTCTTGCAACTCATTCTGATGAGATTCTAATTCTTGGCAATTTCAGTATTTATCTGAATAAGGCTGATGATCCTCTAAGTAAAACCTTTCTGAAGCTTGCTGATACTTTGGAGTTCACTCAGTTTCTTCAAGAGTCAACTGATTGCAGTGGTAACACCTTTGATTTGGTTTTATCTAAAGGGATAGTTGTTTCTGATCTGACTGTCTTACCAACCACATCTGTTGTGTCAGACCATTTTCTCATTAAATTTGAAGTATCATTGGCCTGTCCTGTTATTGGTGGAACAGATGTAATTGCCACTCGCCACATTGGTCCATCCTCTGTAGCTGCATTTGGCCAGCAGCTGCCTGAAGTCTTGGCTCCTTTCACTGTAGAGACTTACTCTGTTGAAAGTCTCACTAATGACATAAATGTGGCCCTCTCTAGTCTCCTCGATTCAGTCGCACCTCTCATTACCACAGCTAGGCGACTAAACAGGCCTACACGCTGGTTTAACAATAACACACATGCTCTTAAGCGGGCCTTCAGGAGACTGGAATGTAATTGGTGAAAATCAAAATTGGACGTTTTTTTTTTAGTTTTTTTTACCTATCTTGACATGAGTGTTTATTGAAATACAAGCATGTTTTAGCCGCTGCAAAAGCAGCATATTTCTCTCACTTAATCAATATTAAAAAGCACAATCCCAGATTTCTCTTTCCATTGCTATGTGGATGTTACTCAGCTGTATGTGCCTATAAGGGCTGATTGGTCTCAAATAACTATTTCACACTTGAAAGTCCAAACCAAGGTCTGAACCAGAGTCTGGTTCTGGTGCTTTCACATCTGTTATTTTATAGTCATTAGTTTCAGGACTTTTGCTTTCATACCAGCGGACCTTGACTTGAACTTTTGGCTCGTTGTTGCCGCCAGGTGCACTCGTTGTTGCCAGGTGCGCTCGCTGTTGCTAGGTGTTACTGTTTGTGTTTGTTTTATCACTTCCTATGATTGATCCGAAAGTCCGAACCTTTGATTTCACATTAGACATTCATGAACCTTGGTCTGAACCGAGACTACCTCCTGAGCTTGGACCAAAGACCGAGTCTTTGATCCCTGTACCCTGGTCCAAGAGGTTTCACACCTGGCAATCTGGTTCGGACTTTTCTGGAAAGTCTGAAAGTCCGGACTAAACAACATAAGTGTAGAGGCCTGATTGGCTGCTGTGTAAAATTGGATGTCACCAAATTTCCTGCTTTTAAATTCGGATAAAACTGAGACGCTGGCTGTTTGCCCTGCTGGACACAGACACCAATTTGATCAAGTAACAGTAACGCTTGATAACGCTGAGATTTTACAAAGTGTGGCAGCCAAAAATGTTTGTGTTACATTTGCCTTTCCTTTGTTAAGCACATTAAAGAAATCACCAAGACTGCCTTTTTTCACTTATGTAACATAGCTAATATCTGGTCTTTCCTATCTATGTCTAACAAGACTCTAATACATGCATTTTTTTCTTTCAGACTTGATTACTGTAATGTTCTGTTTTCAGGTCTGCCCCGTGCTTAAAGTCTTCAGATGGTTAAAATTTCTGCAGCTAGAATCCTAACTAACACTAGAAAATTTGACCATATTACACCAATTCTTTGACTCCCTTCAGTGGCTTCCTATCCACGTTAGATCAGACTTCAAAGTGCTTCTGCTGACTTATAAAATCCTAAATGGGCTTGCCCCATCTTACCTGTCTGATCTCCTTAAACCGTAAGTTCCACCTCGAGCTCACCACTCTCAAAATACAGGACTCCTGTGTGTACCCAAAGTTCAAAAGTAGTCAGCTGGTGGCAGGGCCTTTTCCTAGCGGGCCCCGTTCTTGTGGAATAACCTGCCTGCTGCTGTCAGACAATCAGAGTCTGTTGAGTCCTTTAAATCCAAATGTAAAATTCATCTTTTTGTCTTAACCTACAATAGGTTGCCATTAAAATTAGTACTTCACAACCTGTACTGCATGGCGGGTCGGTTTCTGTCTCAGTGAATTTACCAACCACTGTACTGCTGACAAGATTATAGAGTTTAGATTATTGACTATTTCAACTGTTCTTTTTTCTCTCTTTCTGAATGATGTCTTCTCCTGTCTTTTCACCCGTGTATATGAATAGTGTGATGTGATTCTCCCCGATGTGCACATGTAGTCTGACCTCCTCCCAGATCCCCATGGTGATGGTGGCCATTGCCTGGACACTGCTTGCCATTCTCCTCATCATACTCTTTATATATTTTATAAATCCATATAATTTTGTTATCCTTCTCTCTCTCCAGTGTGTGACTAATATCTGTTCTTGTCTCTTCTTCCATGTATGTGAATGGTATGATGTGAGTCTCCCATATGTGTGCATTTGTAGTCTGTCCTCCTGTCAGGTCTACATGGTGATGGTGGCCACGTGGCTCAGGTCCTAGGCTGTTCCGCTGGCATCTGGACACTGCTTGGTATCCTCCTCATTATATATTTTATAATTCCATTATAATTCTGTTATCCTCTTTCAATGTTGTATTCTGTAAATTGTGTACACATAACATCCTTTGCATGTCTGTCCACCTAGGGAGAGAGATCCCTCCTCTGTTGCTCTCCCCGAGGTTACTTCTTATTTCTTAATCCTTTTTAAGGGTCTTTTTTTTTTTTTTAGGGAATTTTTCCTTACCCAATGCGAGGGTCTAAGGACAGGATGTTGTATTGCTGTAAAGCCCCCCCCCCCCCCCCCGAGGCAAATTTGTGATATTGGGCTATACAAATAATATTGACTTGACTTGAAACCTAATGTTGAACCACACCCACTGTTTAACTCTGGGCTGTAGTGCCAGACCACATCTAACCACAAGTTTAATCACACATTGCTAATACTCACATAATTCTTTTATATGTGTATCTTTGTGTATCTTAGTGTATGTGTGAGTGCAAGTCTGTGTGCCTTTATCGGTCTGTGTTGACATTTCTTTGTGTGTGTCTCTAGAAGTGTGTGTGTGTGTGTGTGTGTGTGTGTGTGTGTGTGTGTGTGTGTGTGTGTGTTTGCACCCTAGAGCACTATTAGTGTTCTTACAGCTGTGTCCTGAAGATGACGGTGAGCATTGCGAAGCCGATGGAAGCTGCAAGCCCCATATCAGGGTTAAACAGCACGGTCAGAATGAAAGTAGCCACCCACACCACCTACAGAGAGAGAGAGAGAGAGAGAGAGAGGGAGAGAGAGAGAGAGAGAGAGAGAGACAGATGGGGAGAGAGAAATAGAAAGACAGGGATTAAGGGAAGAGAGATAACCAGAGGAAGAGAGATAAAGAGCAGATGAAAAAGTAAGAAAGAAAGATAGAAAGAAAGATAGAAAGAAATAGAGAAAGAAAGGTCAGAATATTTAGAAAAGGGAAGAGAGGGAGAGTAGGGAGATAAATGAAACAGACAGGCAGGCAGTCAGTCAGTCAGTCAGAAACAAGAAATTGAAACCAGAAAGACAAATGATGGAGAGATGTGACAGAGGAGAATGATAGGAGAGGTGACAGGAAATATGAATATGAATAATATGAATATGAATAGCAGGAAAAAAAGAATAATGAATGGTGATGGACGATGGCCATTGATGATGGGTGATGACAGATGATGAGGAATGATAATGGAAAATTACTGAGTTGGTAGCAGCCTGTTACCAAAATGTCATTAACTGTCATTTTCTTTTTCTGAACAATGCTTTGTCTTTCTCCTTTTCCACCAGTAAACAATACACTTTCTTTCTATCTATCTATCTATCTATCTATCTATCTATCTATCTATCTATCTATCTATCTATCTATCTATCTATCTATCTATCTATCTATCTATCTATCTATCTATCTATCTATCTATCTATCTATCTATCTATCTATCTATCTATCTATCTATCTATCTATCTATCTAGAGGAAGAGAGATAAAGAGCAGATGAAAAAGTAAGAAAGAAAGATAGAAAGAAAGATAGAAAGAAATAGAGAAAGAAAGGTCAGAATATTTAGAAAAGGGAAGAGAGGGAGAGTAGGGAGATAAATGAAACAGACAGGCAGGCAGTCAGTCAGTCAGTCAGAAACAAGAAATTGAAACCAGAAAGACAAATGATGGAGAGATGTGACAGAGGAGAATGATAGGAGAGGTGACAGGAAATATGAATATGAATAATATGAATATGAATAGCAGGAAAAAAAGAATAATGAATGGTGATGGACGATGGCCATTGATGATGGGTGATGACAGATGATGAGGAATGATAATGGAAAATTACTGAGTTGGTAGCAGCCTGTTACCAAAATGTCATTAACTGTCATTTTCTTTTTCTGAACAATGCTTTGTCTTTCTCCTTTTCCACCAGTAAACAATACACTTTCTTTCTATCTATCTATCTATCTATCTATCTATCTATCTATCTATCTATCTATCTATCTATCTATCTATCTATCTATCTATCTATCTATCTATCTATCTATCTATCTATCTATCTATCTATCTATCTATCTATCTATCTATCTATCTATCTATCTATCTATCTATCTATCTATCTATCTATCTATCTATCTATCTATCTATCGCGTCTTTTCCAGTACACTCACCATGTCAACTCTGTTGCTCCTCCAGAGTGCAGGGATGTCCATGAATTGTTTCATCATTCCATGCAGATTCACATAAATGATGGCAGCCAACATTGCCTGCAAGAAGAGGGAGATAAAGTTTTCCTCAGAAACCTTTTCAAGCAGATTTAAAATTCAGATGAATTAAAGCACTTCTCAAAGGATAGTAAGCACAAGCACACATGCACATATGTATGCACGCACGCACGTGCACCCCCCCCCCCCACACACACACACACACTACCTTGGGCAAGTCTTCAAAGAGAGCACCAATCCAGAGTGTGATGAAAAGAATGACTATGGCCGATAGAGCTCCAGCCACCTGGAAAGAGAGAGTGATAGAGAGAGGATGATAGAGAGTTAGGTAGACAGAAGAAAGATGGAGAGACAGAGACAGAGACAGAGACAGAGAGACAGACAGACAGACAGAGAGAGCGAGAGAGAGAGAGGGAGAGAGTGTGTGTGTGTGAGAGAGAGAGAGAGAGACAGACAGACAGACAGATAGATATGGTATAATGGGAGAAAAGACAGTGAGAGACAAAAATTGAAACAGGGAGAGAGCAAGAAAGAGAGAGAGAGAAATATAGAGGGAAAGATGAAACACAAGACAAAAAGTTTAGAATGAGAGAGTAAAAAGGAAGTTTAAAATCAAGCACCATCAGATAAAGCTTTCTCTATCCTTTCCTCCTCCCCACGTTGTCTCCCTTTAATCATGTCTTTTTATCCCCTCCCCTCCTTTTGCCTCCTCTCTCCATCACTTGCCCCCATTCTTTCCTTACCTCTCTCCTTTCTATGTCTGCTCTACTCTCATCACCATAACGCCCAATGGATTCACTTTCTCCTCACCTCTCTTCCCTCCTCCTTCTTCTCTCAGACTCCTCACCTCTCCCATCCTTATTCTAGATGACAGGCTTTGAGCGATAAATACCAATGTGATACTAAATAAGTTCAGCCTTGATAACTGATATAGTGTTTGTTTAGGTGGAGATGATGGTGATGTGGGTTTAAATCGATTCCATAAGTGTTTTTTTTTTTTACAATAATGCATTTAATTTATGGGCACCTTTCAGAGCACTCAAGGACACCTTACAAAACACAGTTAAAAACAAGTAACACTGTGTAAGACATCATAAACTCAAACAAAGCAGTGGTATACAATAAGTTAATATAACAGATTGGTATAAAATCATAATTTGTGCAAAACTCAACTTGGGTGTAACCGTATAAATCAAGATCTAACTGAATATGCCAGTTTGAAAAGGTGCATTTTGAGATGGGATTTGAAGGTGGAAAGAAGAGTAAATATTGAGAATGTATTGTGGGAGAGAGTTCCAGAGGCAGGGGGCGGAACAGCTGAAGGCTCTAGACCCCATGGTAGTAGTCAAACAGGCAGATGGTGTTGTGAGTTGGATGGCAGAAGAGGATCTGAGGGTACGGGAGGGTATGTGGATATGAAGGAGTTCAGAAAAATATGAAGGTGCTGGGTTATTAAGGGCCTTAAAGGAGAGAGGCATAATCTTAAACTTGACATGGTATTTAACAGGGAGCCAATGAAGTTGCTGAAGAACAGGAGTGATATGATCAGTAGAAGGACTTCTTGTAATGATACGGGCAGCTGAAATCTGGATCAATTGAAGTTTATGAAGGCATGTGGGAGGAAGACCAAAGAGGATAGAATTGCAATAGCCAATACGGGATGTAATCAGGGTGTGGGTGAGAATGGCAGTGCTGTCAGGTGTAAGCAACGGGTGAAGACAAATAACATTTCATAGGTTGAAGTATGCAGACTGAGTAACATTGCTGTGTACTTCAAAAGATAATGTGCTGTCCAAGATGACATACAGACTCTTAACCTGATTGGAAGGAGGAACTGTTGAATTGTCAACAGAGAAAAACTATCAGGTTTAGCCAAAGTAGTTTTAGTACCTATGAGTAGAACCTCAGCTTTATCACTATTAAGTCTGAGGAAGTTGTATGAGAACGTGGATTTAATTTTTAGTAAGCAGTTGGAAAGGGATGTGGGCAGAAGAGCTGAAGTAGGCTTGGTGGATAGATAGAGCTGGGTGTCATCTGTGTAGCAGTGAAATTGAATGTCAAATTTCCTGAAGCTGTTGCCAAGAGGTAAAAGGTAATTAATAAATAGGAGGGGGTCCAAAACAGGGCCCTGGGGAACACCGGTAGTAACAGCAAAGGATTGTAATCTCAAATTTTTAAGTTGGACAAACTGAGTGCAGCCAGAGAGATATGATCTAAACCAAGCATGAGAGGTGCTAGTGATTCCAATGAAAACTAATCTCTCTAGGATGTTATGTGAGATGGTATCAAAGGCTGCACTCAGATCAAGAAGGACAAGTATGGTTAAGAGCCCAGAGTCAGCTGCCATCAACAGATCATTACTGATTTTCACCAATGGCTGTCTCCATACTGTGAAAGGCGCAAAAACCAGACTGAAATTGTAAGATCAAGTATGACATATACTTTTTGGAAAAAGGCAAAACTCCACACTTTTGGTACAGTGATTGTTTTAATGGCATTAAATGACAATAAAATACAGTATTAATCTAAGATAGCTGAATGCCATTTTGATCTGACATAATACTATATCTTAAGAACCTTTTTTTTCATGAACATATGCATTTACTTAGTGAACCTTGTTCTTTGCTTAGTGAGACAGCTTGCCAGAATGGGCCACATTAATAAAAGAGCAGATATCAAATTCTCACACCAACCTGTGTCTTCCCTCCTGTGCTCTCCTGAACCATAGTACGAGACATGGAGCAGCTGACAGCGAAACACTGGAACACCCCTCCAATGGAGTTACTCAGACCCAGCGCTATAAGTTCCTGAACAGGGAACAAACCATTCAGGATCAGAAGACAGGGGTATTCGACCTATAGGTCACAACGGTAACCAAAACAAACTGTCCATCCATGCCAATATCTTTTTATCTAAGAAACACCCTCTGTCCTTCCATCCAACCATCCAACCATCCATCCATTTATCCATCCATCCATCCATCCATCCATTATCTTTCTGGCTCACTGTCCTTTCCTCGCTCCTCTTCTCTTATTAGTATCTATTCATTTAATTTCTCCTGATGGTATTTCTTAAGTGATGACAGTACCATACCACTCCCCGGGCACTGCACAGCAGCTGCCCACTGCTCCTAGCTACAGAGCTAGGATGGGTTAAATACAGAGAATGATTTCCCTACGGGGATCAATAAAGTATCTCAATCCTCAGTAGCCACCTGCATATCCAGCTAACCATGGTTCAATTAAGCCATACTATTTTGATCTATCTGTTACAACATTACTGTGGATTATGTGTCCAGACTGGGAGCAGCACAGCTCCAGCCTCAGAACAGCTCCACCTGGAGTAATTGGAGTAAAGTGCCCTGCCCTGAGGCACAGTGGCACACCGGTGATATCAGCGATCCTGATACTAACAAAGCCTCTGGTTACTGACTCACTTCCCTTACCACAAGGTTATCAGCTACTCCTCTCACCCATACCTGGTTGCTGTCCACCTTGTATCCATATTTGAGGGCAAAGATTCGCCCCAGGGAGATAGCAATCCCATAGCCAACCACGGAGAGCGCGAAGGCGTCTCCGATCACCTGGCCAAACAGAGCGGTTTTTGGGAAAACAGGTGGCTGGAGACTAGTGGGGGGAAAGAGGGCAAGAAAAAAAACAGTAGGAAACAGAGAGGGAAAGAGAAAAACAGGAAGACAGAGAGAAAGAAACCAAAAGAGAGAAAGATAAGAAAGGACAAAGAAAAGGGAAATGAGAAAAGGAGAGAAGTATATGACATCTTCTGTGTTAAAGACAACAGGGAACAACCTAAAATCACCGCATGGGACCAATCAGAATAGAAATACACATGTTTTACAAATACTTTTACAGACTGTTGAGATCTGATTGGCTCCTGTGACACTGTAACAGTGTCAGGTTGTTTGGTTGAGCATTGTTGTGTGTACTTTCACAACATGCTGTGAAATAGTGTGTACTGTATGTTTCTGTGATTGTGTGTGTATGAATCTGTACTGGATGTTTCCGTGATTGTGTGTATATGAATGTGTCCGCTTGCATGTGTGTTCATGAATGTGTGTGAATGTGCTACTGTGTGTGTTTGACATCATTATTGTTTCTCACCCTGAGGGAATCAGTCCTACCACATCCACTCCATACTTCTCCTCTAGGTTTACCTGCCAGGAGATGATTGTAGCGATAATGATCTGAAGGTAGAGAGACAGAGAGAGAGAAAGAAGGAGAGAGGGAGATTAATAGCATGCTCTACGATACTGACATTATTATTCACACAGGAGATGAGTGAGACGAGAGTGATTAATGTCACCAGGGAAACGACGCATGTTGTGAAATTTGCCTTTAACTAAAGCCTTTCTCTCTCCTTTCTCCTTATTCCACCTTTCCTTCACACCTCTCTCTTTATTCATATTCTCCTCTATTCTGTTTTCCTTGCCACGTGTGTGTGTGTGTGTGTGTGTGTGTGTGTGTGTGTGTGTGTGCCATGTTATATATAGTCTATCTTCTCTGTGAGAGAGCTTTGATTTGTATTTGTGTGTCTATGAATACATGTATCTTCATGTGTCTGCAAGTAGCTTTGTGTGTTTGAGTGTTTTGCATGTGTGTGTGTGTGTGTGTGTGCGTGCGTGCGTGCACGCGCGTGCGCTTGTGCATGTGCATGTGTCTTCCTGTTAACTCACCGCCAGCAGCTCCACAGGTATGGGTACAGGTAGTCTTTTCCCCAGGAATGTGTTGAGCTCCTTGACAATGATAAGCCCAACAATGGAGACGATGCTGACTACTAGAGTACCTATGTTGGTATCAGGAATCAGGTAACAGACATCTATCACAGTCTGAGAGAGAACAAAAGAAAGAGAGCGAGAGCGAAAGAGAGAGAGAGCGACAATGACAGGTAAAAAGAGAGTGACAGAGATAGAAATAGTGACAAAGATAGATAGTGAGCGAAACAGACAGATGACGAGACTATTCCTGGGGCTATTACTAATGGGACTATTATCCAAAACCTTTTGGAGTTGGTGAGTGTAAAAATACACTGATCAGCCAAAATATTAAAACCACTGACAGGTAAGTGACACTGATTCCTGTTACAATGGCACCTTTCAAGTGGTGGTATATATTAGGCAATAAGTGAACAGTCAGTTCTTAAAGTTGATGTGTTGGAAGCAGGAAAGATGGGCAATCATACAGATCTGAGTGACTTTGACAAGGGCCAAATTGTGATGGCTAGACGACTGGGTCAGAGCGTCTCCAAAATGCCAGGTCTTGTGGGGTTTTCCCGCTATGTAGTGGTCAGTACCAACCAAAAGTGGTGCAAGGAAGGGCAACCGGTGAACAGGTGACTGGGTCATAAGTACCCAAGGCACATTGATGTGCGTGGGGCGCGAAGGCTAGCTCGTCTAGTCCGATCCCACAGTAAAGCTACTGTAGCTCAAATTACTGAAAAAGTTAAGGCTGGATATGATACACAGGTGTCACAATACACAGTGCATCGCAACTGGCTGCATATGGGGCTGCATAGCTGCAAACTGGTCAGAGTGCCCATGATGACCCCTGTCCACTGCCGAAAGCACCTACAATGGGCATATGAGCATCAGAAGTGGAACATGGAGCAATGGAAGAAGGTGGCCTGGTCTGATGAATCACATTTTCTTTTACATCATGTGGATGGTCAGGTGCATGTGCGTCAATTACATGGGGAAGAGATGGCACTATGGGAAGAAGGCAAGCCAGTGGAGGCAATGTGATACTATGGGCAATATTCTGCTGGGAAACCTTGGGTCCTGGCATTCATGTGGATATTACTTTGACGCATACCATCTACCTAAACATCGTTGCAGACCAAGTACACTCCTTCATGGCAAAGGTATTTCCGGATGGCAGAGGCCTCTTTAAGGATAATGTGCCCTGTCACACTGCAAAAAATTGTTCAGGAATGGTTTGAGGAACATGACAAAGAACTTAAGGTGTTACCTTGGTCTCAAAATTCCCCAGATCTTAAACTGATTGAGTACCTGTGGGATGTGCTGGAAAAACAAGTCATATCCATGGAGGCCCCACCACACAACTTAAAGGACTTAAAGGATCTGCTGCTAACATCTTGGTGCCAGATACCAGAGGACACCTTCAGAGGTCTTTTGGAGTGTGTGCCTCAATGAGTCAGAGCTGTTTTGGAGGCACAAGGGGGACCAACACAGTATTAGTGAGGTGGTTTTAATGTTTTGGCTGATCAGTGTATTTAGAGAGGGAGAGAAAGAGAGAAAACAGAGAGAGAGCGAAATACTGAGAAACAGACGGATGAAGAGATGTAGGACAATTCTGGTAGACACTAACAGACAAGAGAAATAACCTGCAGACTGAGATAGTCAAATGTTCAAGACAAAGCCTCGAGTCTGACACAGACTGGGAATAAAGAGATAGGAAAATAAGGATAGAATATAGATGTCTGATGAGGGGTGTCTAAAAGCGAGTGATGGAGGAGGAGAAAGAGCAAGAAAGACACAGCACTTTCCCCCTCCAGTAGAGGATGCAATTTGAATGGTGGGCATCCAGTGTG
This sequence comes from Lampris incognitus, assembly GCF_029633865.1. Classification (NCBI taxonomy): domain Eukaryota; kingdom Metazoa; phylum Chordata; class Actinopteri; order Lampriformes; family Lampridae; genus Lampris; species Lampris incognitus. The sequence continues at coordinate 34,131,967 of NC_079212.1, forward strand.
TGTCTTTGAGGTAGGGACTCCCTACTTGTATGCCATTTTACCCAGGGGTTAATATTAGATTAGGATAGGGGTTAAGGCTAGGTTAAGATTAGGGTTAAGGTTAAGATTAGGGGCAGGGTTGGGGTGGGGGTTAAGGTTAAGGTTAAGTTTAAGGTTGAAAATGATATCAGAAACGATTAGGGTGGCGTCAACTGGGTGAAACAAATAGTCCTATTTGAGGTAGAAAGAGAGAGTATTTTCCTTTGTGCATTTTCTTCTCTCTGTGTGTATGTGTGTGTGTGTGTGTGTGTGTTTTGCTAATCCTGTCTTACATATATCAGGGCGAAGGGTCCGCTGTATCTGTTGGGGCCGATGCCAAAGGTGTATTTCAGCTGGGACACAATAACGTGGATAGCTGCTCCTGTGGTGTAGCCTCTTACCAGTGGCTCAGACAGGTACGTCACCACAAAACCAAACTGGACCAGACCTAGCAGGATCTAAATGCACCACATAGACAATACACACAATGCAAAGTGAAAAGAAAGCACACAGGGCATAGCCAGGAAATAGCACATGTAGACTACCTGTTAGCTATCTGGGAGGGGGAGAGAGAGGAATGCAATTTTTAAGCAATTTCATTACAATCCCTCCCCGGAGGTGCATTTACACCCGAATTTCTATGAGAAATTAGTACCATTGGATTGCTATCTAATCAGTCCAAAATGAATTCTAACGTGAATCAGTTGTTTGCTGTGAGTGCCATAAACACCCTAAACATGCAGACATTTACACACCTTCACACGTGGGAGCTGCTCAATACAACCACAACTCTTTCCACGCCTGGTTACTGACTAGCTCAACCTAAGCAGGCTGGGGGGATTTCTTGTTTTTCTCAGATGCTATTCAATAGTATTTTCTTAGGAGAAGGCAGCACAATACCCTTTTATTTCTCTGCAAATATGTTTACCTGGAACAAGCCAGACATAAAGGTGACAGCTGCAGCCACACGGACCCTCTCGGCATCCCGCGCTATGATGTCCACTATAGTACCGTTAGTCACGTTGTCCCATATCATGAAGTTGGCATCCGGAGCTATCCGCTCCGTCACCCCTCCTATCATCACACTCATCACCGCATATGTACCTGAATTGGGGGGGCGGGGTGGGGGGTTCAGAAAGGAGAAGAGAGAGAGGTAGGGAAAGAGCAAGTAAGTATGGAGAAAAGGAGATAAAGGGAAGTAGAAAGAGTGAGACAGACTGACACAAACAGAGGGAGAGATGGAGAAATGAGTATGATGAGAAGTAAGAGGAGAAGAATTTTCTGTCAGCAGGTTTCTTGCTATCTGGTATTAAATCAACATTTGTTGAGATCCTCGAACTTTAGTTAGAAACACTGTACAGTAAACAGTGATGAAGTCATTTTTATACAATTCAAACACTGATCACCCATTTCTTATCACAGTTTATGAGCGACAAAAATGGCTCAGACTCTAGGTTGTGTATGGGGGGGATCCCCCCCTTTTTCTCCCCATTTGTACCCGTCCAATTACCCCACTCTTCCGAGCCGTCCCGGTCGCTATTCCATCCCCTCCGCCGATCTGGGGAGGGCTGCAGATTACCACAAATCTCCTCTGATACATGTGAAGTCACCAGCCGCTTCTTTTCACCTGCCAGTGAGGAGTTTCGCCAAGGGGGGACGTAGCGCATGGGAGGATCAGGCTATTCCCCCTAGTTACCCCCCCCCCCCCCGAACAGGCGCCCTGACCTACCAGAGGAGGCACTAGTGAAGCGACCAGGACACATACCCATATCCAGGTTCCCACCCACAGACACGGCCAATTGTGTTTATGCCCGACAAAGCGGGAGGTAACACAGGCAGACACCAGGTTTACATGTAATAACTAGCAATGTGCAAGATAAGTGCCAAAATACGAACCCACTGAGATGTGCTTGGATGTGCCGAAGATAAAGTAGACAAGGATCGGGTAGAAGGATGAGTATAGACCAAAGACTGGAGGGACAGCAGCTAACAGGGCATAGGCCATACCTACAGGGACACAGTAGACAAGTCTCACCTACATGAAGTACAACTCAATACATTTATAACAGGGCATAACAGTTATTACTGAGCTACAGCCCGAGTCAGGTTCAAGTGAAATACACTTAATTGAATGATGACGACTGGTAATTACTTAGTAAGATATGAGTAAAATAGGGGTTTTTCTATATCTTTAGTTTGTGTCCTTCTCTTTATGATGTGTTAAACACAATCTAAATCAAACATTTTATAAGTTAAATATACAAATCCCAATATTCAAAACACACATTTTGAATCACTTATGTCACAGGAATGAAATGTAATAAACTCTTAAACTTGAGTGTAAGATGAAAATCGAACATCGTGCTGAATAACTTAATGCTGTAATGATAGCTTGACATTCATTCATTAATAATACTAGGGAGGGGGCATCACCTTTCCCTCCTGTTTTCTCTCACTACACACATTTCTTTATCCATCCCTGTCTCCATACTCACCCTGTGGCAGTTGCATGATGCCAACACTGATCCCAGAGACTAAGTCCCCGATGGCATTGTCTCTGATGGAGTATCGAGGCAGCCAGGCGAAGAGGGGAATACATCCCAGCAGGCAGCTCTTTGCCCTGGGACCAGAGCACCTACACCCGTGTGTGTGTGTGTGTGTGTGTGTGTGTGTGTGTGTGTGTGTGTGTGTGTGTGTGTGTGTGTGTGTGTGTGTGGTGCGTAGGGGGGTTATATGGGTGTGTTTATATGTTTGTGCACATGAGTACGAATAAAAAGATGAGTGAGGGAGGGAGGGAAGGAGGAAGGAAGAGACAGGGTGAGAGAATGACAAGAATGAGGAATATTACATTTTGTACAATTATTTGGCCACTGAGGATGCACAAGCCAGTGCATCCTTAGTGCCGGTCCCAAGCCCGGACAAATGGGGAGGGTTGCGTCAGGAAGGGCATCCGGCGTAAAATCTTTGCCAAATCAAATATGCGGATCATAAATAAGACTTACATACCGGATCGGTCGAGGCCCAGGTTACCAACGACCGCCACCGGTACTGTTAACCAGCAGGGTGTCGGTGGAAACTATGCTACTGTTGGGCGAAGGAGAAGGAGAGGAGGAAAGCATGTCCAGAGGCAGCTAGAGAGGAGGAAGGGTAGGCATGTGGAGGTGAGAGTTGGAACTTTGAAAGTTGGCACTATGACTGGTAAAGGGAGAGAGCTGGCTGACATGATGGAAAGAAGAAAGGTAGGCATACTGTGTGTGCAAGAGACCAGGTGGAAGGGGAGTAAGGCCAGGAGTATCGGAAGTGGGTTCAAACTCTTCTACCATGGTGTGAATGGGAGGAGAAATGGGGTAGGGGTAATTCTGAAGGAAGAGTATGTCAAGAGCGTGCTGGAGGTGAAGAGAGTGTCAGACAGAGTGATGAGTATGAAGCTGGAAATTGAAGGTTTATTGCTGAATGTTATCAGCGCATATGCCCCGCAAGTTGGGTGTGAGATGGATGAAAAAGAAGAATTCTGGAATGAGTTGGACGACATGGTGGAGAGGGTACCCAAGGAGGAGAGAGTGGTGATTGGAGCGGACTTCAATGGACATGTTGGTGAAGGGAACAGAGGTGATGAGGAGGTGATGGGAAGGTATGGAGTCAAGAAGAGAAATGTGGAAGGACAGATGGTGGTCGATTTTGCGAAAAGGATGGAAATGGCTGTGGTGAATACATATTTCAAGAAGAGGGAGGAACACAGGGTGACGTACAAGAGTGGAGGAAAGTGCACACAGGTGGACTATATCTTATGTAGAAGGCGCCATCTAAAAGGGATTGGAGACTGCAAGGTGGTGACAGGGGAGAGCGTAGCTAGGCAGCATCGGATGGTGGTCTGTAGGATGACTTTGGAGACCAAGAAGAGGAAGCGAGTGAAGACACAGCCGAAGATCAAATGGTGGAAGTTGAAGAAGGAAGACTGTTGTGTGGAGTTCAGGCAGGAGTTAAGACAGGCACTGGGTGGTAGTGAAGCGTTGCCAGATGGCTGGAAAACCACTGCAGAAATAGTTAGGGAGACAGCTAGGAAGGTACTTGGTGTGTCATCAGGACAGAGGAAGGAAGACAAGGAGACTTGGTGGTGGAATGAGGAAGTACAGCAAATTATACAGAGGAAAAGGTTGGCAAAGAAGAAGTGGGATAGTCAGAGAGATGAAGAAAGTAGACAGGAGTACAAGGAGATGCAGCGTAAAGCAAAGAGAGAGGTGGCAAAGGCAAAGGAAAAGGCATATGGTGAGTTGTATGACAGATTAGACACTAAGGAAGGAGAAAAGGACTTGTACCGATTGGCTAGACAGAGGGACCAAGCTGCAAAGGATGTGCAGCAAGTTAGGGTGATCAAGGATAGAGATGGAAATGTGCTGACAAGTGAGGAGAGTGTGCTAAGAAGGTGGAAGGAATACTTTGAGGGGCTGATGAATGAAGAAAATGAGAGAGAGAGAAGGTTGGATGATGTAGGGATAGTGAATCAGGAAGTTCAGCGGATTAGCAAGGAGGAAGTGAGGGCAGCTATGAAGAGGATGAAGAATGGAAAGGCAGTTGGTCCTGATGACATACCTGTGGAGGCATGGAGATGTTTAGGAGAGATGGCAGTGGAGTTTTTAACTAGATTGTTTAACACAATCCTGGAAAGTGAGAGGATGCCTGAGGAGTGGAGAAGAAGCATACTGGTACCGATTTTCAAGAACAAGGGCGATGTGCAGAACTGTAACAACTACAGAGGTATAAAGTTGATCAGCCACATCATGAAGATTTGGGAAAGAGTAATAGAAGCTAGGTTAAGAGGAGAGGTGACGATCAGCGAGCAGCAGTATGGTTTCATGCCACGAAAGAGCACCACAGATGCGATGTTTGCTTTGAGAATGTTGATTGAGAAGTATAGAGAAAGCCAGAAAGAGTTGCATTGTGTCTTTGTAGATTTAGAGAAAGCTTATGACAGAGTACCGAGAGAGGAGGTGTGGTATTGTATGAGGAAGTCAGGAGTTGCAGAGAAGTATGTAGGAGTGGTGCAGGATACGTATGAGGGAAGTGTGACAATGGTGAGGTGTGCGGTTGGAATGACGGATGGGTTCAAGGTGGAGGTGGGATTACATAAAGGATCGGCTCTTAGCCCTTTCTTGTTTGCAATGGTGATGGACAGGTTGACGGACAAGATCAGGCAGGAGTCTCCATGGACGATGATGTTCGCGGATGACATTGTGATCTGTAGTGAGAGTAGGGTGCAGGTTGAGGAGAGCCTGGAGAGGTGGAGGTATGCACTAGAGAGAAGAGGAATGAAAGTCAGTTGGAGCAAGACGGAATACCTATGCGTGAATGAGAGAGAGGACAGTGGAATGGTCAGGATGCAAGGAGTGGAGGTGACAAAGACATCTGAGTTTAAATACTTGGGGTCAACTGTCCAAAGTAACGGGGAGTGCAGTAGAGAGGTGAAAAAGAGAGTGCAGGCAGGTTGGAGTGGGTGGAGAAGTGTGTCAGGAGTGATTTGCGACAGAAGGGTACCAGCAAGAGTTAAAGGGAAAGTTTACAAGATGGTTGTGAGACCAGCTATGTTATATGGTTTGGAGACAGTGGCACTGACGAAAAGACAGGAGGCAGAGCTGGAGGTGGCAGAGTTGAAGATGCTAAGATTTTCACTGGGAGTAACGAAGAAGGACAGGATTAGGATGAGTATATTAGAGGGACCGCTCAGGTTGGACGGTTTGGAGACAAAGCAAGAGAGGCAAGATTGAGATGGCTTGGACATGTGTGGAGGAGAGATGCTGAGTATATTGGGAGAAGGATGCTGAATATGGAGCTGCCAGGGAAGAGGAGAAGAGGAAGGCCAAAGAGGAGGTTTATGGATGTGGTGAGGGAAGACATGCAGGTGGCTGGTGTGACAGAGGAAGACGCAGAAGACAGGAAGAAATGGAAACGGATGATCCGCTGTGGCGACCCCTAACGGGAGCAGCCGAAAGTAGTAGTAGTAGATTTGGCAATATAGTTTCCGTTTATGTTGTTCTGCCTTCTTAATAGCGGCACATAATGCCACCTTGTACCTCTTTCTTTCTTTTTTTTACATACAGGGCCAAAATTTCACTATCCTGAGAGGATGCAATTCCATGTTTCATTGTACCCTGCACATGTACTTTGAGGAATGACAATAAAGTTGATTTGAATTGAATTACAAACTCCACACAACTTTTTTCTGTAGTACTTAGAAACGCTGTGGCTTGACCTGGCTGCAAATTTGTAATTTGTGAGATTGGGTTATACAAATAAAATTGACTTGACTTGACTTGACTCTTGCTCTCTGCTTTGCTCTTTGATTTTCAAGTTTTCCTATTTTTTTGTTACTTCTCACTACTTCTCCATGAGCAGAACTCAACTCTAACAACTAGATTATTTGGAAAAGTGACATTAGTTTTCACATTATTTGTAAAAGTGACCATAGTTTTCACAGAGTTTTCAGATTTCATCTCTTTCAAGAGAAGAGACTGTCTGTCCATGGCTCTGAGGCTGAAACACAACGGGTACAGCTGCCCTAGAGAACTGGATTGGCTTTTCTTTGTGGAGGTTGTTTTCACTTCTGGTCATGGAATGTGAGGAATTAATGTAGATAAATCGATGTTTGAGACACTGGAATATATTAACTAGACTGAGGTTTTAAAAGATGTCTGACAGAACGATGTCTGAAGGTAGTGACATTCACTTAAGGGTGATGATTCATTGACAAAGAAATAATGAATAATGTCGATTGAATGTCAGGAAACAACCTGAAAAATTTACAGAATAAACTCGAAGAAAGCCATACAGTACAAAAAGGAGATAACCGAAATAACAGTAAACAGTGATCATATTCAAGGAGGTAAAGACATTGACTCAAAGGGGAGCACTCTGGGCCTTCAACGTATTAAGTGAAGGCCTAAAAAAAATACTGAAAGAATTTTTGTGCTCCTAATATATATATTCACATATATATATACATTAGCAGCTGATAAGTGTGCGACGCACGAAACAGGCCTGTACTGCAATGTATTAACACTTTTTTCCTGCATCTGTATATATGTATATATGTATATATATATATATATATATATATATATATATTTATTTATTTATTTATTTACTGACATAATAGTAACGCTTTCTAGATCATAATTATTAACTTGGACTAATATATCTCGGCAAACAGTGGGTTAATATAATGAAACGGGAAATGGACCAATCACAATCTTTCTTCCGATGGTAACTGGGTGAATCAGCAACTCTCCCTGCCAGGACCTTCAGTAGCTGTAAAGAATGCCTGTATAGTTCAAGTCAATGTTGGCATCAATTTGATTTTGACAGTTGTTTTAGTCAATCATATATTACTGAGTTGTGGACATCTTCTGGGCATTTGCAAAGTGGCTAAGCGACCCCCAGTGTCATCATCAAATTTGAGCTTGAGCCTTTGGCGGGTTGTGAGCAAACTAAGCTACATGCTAATGGTAGATGCAATGGCTACCGCATTCATTGACAATCTTATTGCTGATCTACTTCGTGTGCCTTCGTCTGTATTTTTTAAATGTTCCCCGAAATGGACTAAGTTACTGGATGAAAGAAAATATCAAAGCTGTTTGCATCACAACTTGACCCCATACCATCCATTTGGAGTCAAGAGTTCATTTCAATGGATAATTACTAGATTATAGAGGAGGCGTAATCGAACAAAAATAATAAATAAAAGTAATCTGGTTACTTCTCTGAGTACCATTAAGACAGCGGAATTGATTACTTATTCCATCTGTAAAAGATGCTTCCACATGCATGAGAATACGTGAGAAATTTCAAAAGTGAGAATAAGGGAAGAACACTATCGTATTAGATTGCTCATTCATGAAATTAGATAAATCTGCCCCTATGCACTATATTACAATTCTGGAAAAAAATAGAGAATAACCATCAACATCACCTGACACAAAAGTGTAGGGTTCACTTTTTCCAGATGATAACTCCCTCAGGAACAGAGGGCATTAGACAAGAAAGTAGAAATGAGAGACATAGATGAAGCATGAGGAGACATTACCTCATGGACTCTTTGACTTTCTCAGACAAAGACTTCTTGGTGTCAGACTTCTCTGCTATCTTGTCCACGGATTCCTCATCCAGGACCTCTCGCTGGACACTGTAGCCCACTCGTCTCCTCTCCGTCATGGCCATGGTGGTACCCTGAGGTGGCGTGGATAAGGACACAGGAGAAAGGGTCACTCACTATTTTTGTCAGTAATAGTTTTTCAGTTTCATATTCAAGGGTCTTGGATTATTTGATTATTTAATATTAATAATAATGGTAATATTAATAATGATAAGAAAAAGGGCCCAAAACTCCATCTTTTCAGAGCTGCTGTCTACTGTAAAGTGCCCTTGTGTTCAAACTTTGATGCCGTGACTTGTCTGCATATCTGCACCTATTCTTTAAATCATCTCATCTCATCTCATCATCAGCAGCTTGTCCGGGGTCAGGTCGCAGTGGCAGCAAGCTAAGTAGGGCACGCCAGACATCCCTCTCCCCAGCAACGCCCTCCAGCTCCTCCTTGGGGATCCCAAGGCGTTCCCAGGCTAGACTGGACATTTAGTCCCTCCAGCAAGTTCTGGGTCTACCCCGGGGTCTCCTCCCAGTTGGACATGCCTGGAAAACCTCCAAAGGAAGGCGCCCAGGAGGCATCCTAATCAGATGCCCGAACCACCTCAACTGGTTCCTTTCAACATGAAGGAGCAGTGACTCTACTCCGAGCTCCCTTAAATCTTAAATCATAAGATTTCTTTAAATCACAAGATTGTTTATTTTTTATTTTCTGTTGTTTTTTAAACCTTTTATGTAGCACTTTGAGATTTATCTTAAACGATATTGTTATTATTATTATTATTATTATTATTATTATTATTATTTATTTATTTATTTATTTTGGATTTTGATATACTTTATTAATTCCCATGGGGAAATTCTTTTTCTGCATTTAACCCATCCTAGCTGTGTTGCTAGGAGCAGTGGGCAGCCGCTGTGCAGCAGCCGGGGACCAACTCCAGTTCGTCTTGCCATGCCTCGGTCAGGGGCACAAACATGAGTATTAACTGTCTTTTTGATGGTGGGAGAAACCAGAGCACCTGGAGAAAACCCACCGCAGACATGGGGAGAACATGCAAACTCCACACAGAGGTCAATATGGGATGACCCCCCACACCCCAAGGTTGGACAACCCCGGGGTTCGAACCCAGAACGTTCTTGCTGTGGCCTCGTGCCACCCAATTATTAGTTATTATTATTATTAAAAATGTTGTAATTATTGTTTATCATTTGCTTTCTTCTCAGGCACCAATAATTTTGTGATAATAGGTGTCATCTCATCCCTCAAAGTCTCTTACAGTGTGAGAAATCATAAATCCATCAATGAAAACTCCTCAATTCCATCTACAGCATTACTTGTTCACTATGGCTTTGACTTTCAGTCTCACTGCTATTGGTTGCTTGTAACACTGCCAAACTAGGACTCTATTTCTCGTATTTCCCTCGTTATAGGTTGCTCTGGATAAGAGCGTCAGTTAACAGCCTAAAACAGGGATGTAATATGAACAGCAGCCTTGGTGCTCTCTTCAACAGACTGACAGGTCTTTCACATGGCTATCACAATGCAGCTGCTGGTTGTTGAAAATAATTTGTACCCGAATATGACCCATTTTATGATTGAAATGATCGTCAACTATATCTTTTTTATTTCCTTTTCTTTTATTAATTCATTCATTGACGTTTCAATAAAAGAACGGTGCATTTGCAACATCTAAACAAGTATGAAGAATTTAACGCCCCTCCCGGCTATAGTGGAGGTGATTTATCAGAATATGTTTTGTTTGTTGTTGTACCTTAAAAAATGTTTCACTCTTATAATCTTAGGTTGGCTTGTTGACTGTGACGGTGTTTAGTAATATCAGTTTTTCTTTTGGCAAAAGATGGTAAAGTCAATAATGCATTTACCTGGTCTGCTGTAACTGTATCAGTAAAATCCTCGAATGTATTACAGGAGGTTCAGGCTCTGTCTCTATTCCAGTGTGGCTTTTGAGAAAAGCCTGGATTGAATTGGGGTCCGTAAAACAGCTGTTCCAGTCCTTTCTATAGTTTTCAGAGCACACACGTATTGTTCTGTCTTCTTGTGGCTTGTATTACTTTCCTCTTGTTCACAGAAATTGATCTGGCTCCAGATCTTTATTCCTCTAGCTTCCAGTAGACCAGGATACCAGTGAAAGCCATCTATGAAAGGTGTCAACAAAAATGACCTTTCACTCCACTCTTGGGTATATTGTATGGTATATCCCACCAAATGAAGAATTTATTCTGTCTGGGCGCTCCTTGTGAATCAAGCTTGTGTTTCTTCCCTCCGAGTACTGACATCCACTATTAAACCCAAAGGTTTGGAGGGTTAAGTTTGTCAGGGGAAACCACATTAGTGTGAGAGGATCCAAAGATTCTGGATAAACTCTTATCCACAGCAAAGATGAATTGTCCCTGCAAGTGTTAATTCCCTGTCCTCCTTCTGCCAAGTGTCTTTTCTGTCAGCGACCTCTTCGTCCCAATGCTGATCTGCCTTGAGACCTTGAAGGGGATTTAGATATAGTGTTAGAAAGACTTGCAAAGGGAGAGGGCAAAGTCTAAAGCTGGAGGAGAGTTATATTGTCAATCTGTAGTAACAGACACATAAATGGACTTTGCTCATTTATCTTGTTGTTATTGCTGTGGTTCTTTATTGTAATAGATACTGCTTCTGGAGTATTCTATATAATTGAATCAGTGAATTGCTCGATTAATTTGGGTTTAGATGGACATACACACTTGCATGCACAAAGATAGACATGGGTATGGACAGATAAGCAGACAGACAGACAGACATACTAAAAGGCTAAGGTAGCCTTTTGGATGTATGAACAGCCAGACAAACAGGCAGCAATGCATGCATGCAAGCATACATACAGATGTGGAAAGTTGCAGAAAAACAACAAATAAGTAGAGAGATGAAAGATAGCCAAACCTGTGTACACAGATTTATACAATTAAAGCACATATATTTGCACTAGCTAGGGGACAGTCAAGACAGACAGACACTCTGTCAAACAGACTGATTTGTACAAAGAGCCATAAATGAGCCTTATCTCTCCTTGATTAGATTAAAAAGGGGTTTCAGCCCAGTCACGTTTGTTTTTTCTGATTTTATGCTTAGCACTATAAATACGATGACCAATCACAACCAGATACTGACAAACCAAGCAGTTTAATGAATTGAGCTCACTTCCAGGCACAATCATTCTCCAGAGCCATTTTATCTCTTCTCATTACTTCTGCACCGTCACTCAGACTCTTGAACTCCTTGCTGTTAGTAAGTATTAATGCTTGCTAATCTACAGAATTACGCTTATTATAGTGTTCCAGTATTAATAAATAACACTAATAAATAGTGGTAGCTCAGTTCCAAAGCCATAAATGTAAACCAGTGCATTCTTTTGAAATTAGCAAGGCCCAAAATGGGTCCCTACACTACCTGAATGAATGACGAGAAAGCCGATGTTTTCACAAAACAAATGCAAAAACACATTTCAGAAAACATGGCTTACTAACTAAAGCCCCTGGAGGTAAAACTCAAATTTCAAAATCAGTGTAATCACAGGTGCATGTTCTGCGTGAGTGGGTGTGCATGTTCCAGCATCACAATGTCCTCTCAGGTCGCAACCGGTCGTCACGTCGAGTTGCACAATACACAGCCTTGCCCTCAAATAAAAGTATTCTTCATTGAGAACTGTCATCTAAAATCAGAATCGAAATATATTTGACCAACCAATTAAGTTTTTATTTGATTGCTGACTGAAACATTGGATCATTACACAACATTTTAAAAGTGTTTTACATATACAGAAATAAGTTTTGTACTGAAACTAGTATGGATTTGCAAGTATTGGACAATGTCAGTAAGTATAGATTGCATATATTGTTTTAATTATTTGGCGCTTTGCATAGGATGACACTGTCTGAGGAAGATGCTTCACTTGCTTCTTCCGCGTGCAGTATTATCCTAGCATCCAGTAATTCCATGTTGAGCTCCTGGGGTTTCATGTGGTGCCTTGCACTTTTTTATGTTTCGTTATCATTAAGTGTAGTCATTTAGTGTTTATTTCTAAATCTTTTATTTTCTACCCTACCTGCTAACAATCCTGGAAGAGGAATCCGTCCTCTGAAGCTCTTTGCAAGGTTTAGTAGATTTTTTTTCTTGCGGAGGTTTTCCACTGTATCCACTGGTTTTCATTGTGGACATGTAAAGCCCTTTGTAGAGACTTAAACTGTGATTGAGGGCCTTATAAACAGACTTGACTTGACTATATAGGATGTTGTATGGCTTACAGCAGTATTCCCGCACTACAAAATGTATGGGAGTCCTTCAATGTCACATCAGTACCTGTATAAATCACTGTCCATATTTATCACTGTTGTTTCTTTGAACTTGCTGTCTGTGATCCCCATAATGTAATAGTGGAGTGGACATTTTTATATTGGGCACACACTGAGGGGCTTTTTCACACAAAAAGACATTTCCTTTTTAAAAGTCAGGATATTTAAATAAATCTAAGGTTGTTATCTAGGAGCAGAGTAAGTGACAATAGGTAATTAGTGGAGCTGTGCAGTGGCACTGTCGAGGGCTCATAACCCAAAGGTTGACGGATTGAAACTATCCTTTGTGAGGCTATTTTGTTGTTGGTCTGGAGCTGAAGGAAATCACTCCTCTGGAAACACCATATTTGTATAGCCTCGCAGTATTTGTTCAGTCAGATCACATGAAAGAGCTTTATAACTACAGCATTATGACTTCTGAACTTTATCCCCTTGTTCACCTCTCTAACACAGTACACACCCTGTTATATAATAGATCGTTAATTATATGACCAATTAAGAGGAAAGGAAATGATATTATGGTTCCTTAACTTATACGCAACCATATCAAGAATCAACATTCATTTACAACAATGCCTTTATATGTTGTGATATGAACCTCCCAGGACATAGCCCACACACAGGAGTGCATTACTGATGAACACATTTTAAAAAGAACACATACACTTTACTCTGTTTCCTGAGAGAGGAAGAAGCCATTGTTAAAAACTGTGAGAAAGAACTGGCAGGGCATCTGGGTAGCGTAGCAGTCTATTCCGTTGCCTACCAACACGGGGATCGGCAGTTCAAATCTTCATGTTACCTCCAGCTTGGTCGGACGTCCCTACAGACATAATTGGCTGTGTCTGCGCATGGGAAGCCGAATGTGGGTATGTGTCCTGGTCGCTGCAGTAGCGCCTCCTCTCGTCGGTTGGGGCGCCTGTTCAGGGGGGGAGAGGGAACTGGGGGGAATGGCGTGATCCTCCCACGCACTTTGTCCCCCTGGCAAAACTCGTCACTGTCAGGTGAAAAGAAGCGGCTGCGACTCCACATGTATGGGAGGAAGCATGTGATAAGTCTGCAGCCCTTCCCAGAACGGCAGACGGGGTGGAGCAGTGATCGGAATGGCTCGGGAAGAGCGAGGGAAAAAAAATTAGCAAACGTCAGGCTGTATATTATATTGTATTTTATTATAACGTAGCAACCCCCACACCACACCAGCTGTTCCTCTGAAGTGGCCTAATGGATAAGGCGCTGCCTTACTAAGCCATGGATTGTGGGTTTGAGTGACAAGTGAAATGATTTGATGGTCAACTGTACCAGCAGAGGAGTGCTGGGCCCATAACCCTGAGGTGACCAGATCAAAGTAATGGTTAACTATTATGGGAAGCAATGCAAGTCCAACAACACCTCTTATACTGTAGAAAAAATATGTAGAAAAAAAGAACTTCTGCATTTTTCTGTTACAAAGGACACAACAGGATGGTTGTTGCATTGTAACTGTGTATGATTGTTACATTACAGCCGTGTAGTAAACAATGTGACAAAGTTTATTCGTCACAATAAAATGAATTGGAAGAGCATTGCACTATCCTGAAAGTAGGACCGTAATAGAACATGTTCTCTGAAAGCCTGTGGCAACAGTTGATTGATAGCTTGGCAGATAGCTTAACAGGTTCCTTAATAAACATCCTGGAGACAGCAGATAAGTTTAGGATGTTTACTGTCAGAAGCACTGTGAAACTGAAATACAGAATAAAAAGGCAAATTCACAATTATGCGTTTCCCTCTTGCTCTCACACCAACAAACACTAAGTCATCATTAATTAGCTATGACAGTTAACAGCGATTAGCATGACTGTTAACTTAACATTGGAAATCACATAGACAAGCAAGCACGATTAGCATAGCCAACTTTTTTACATGAACTAAAAACTGCTACAAATAACTATCATAGGTGACTGCCACAAAAATGTAAGCACTCAAATCAAATAACAGTGATTACTTACAGACATATGCTATCTAGGATTCAGGCGGAGAAAAATGAACAGAGGAGAAAGATCAACAGCTGTGCTTGCAAAGCTCTTCAAGTACAAATCATACAGCAACTCTACATAAGACAAACAGCGCCACACAGTCAAAACTCTGCCAACTATCTTAAAAGGGCAGCGCACTTACAGTATAGGACAAGGTCATCAAATATGCAAATTTTTCAAAAGGCTCAGAAATAATTCATCTGCGGAAACTTTGTTAAGACTGTTCAGTTCCTTTGCTCCCTCTTTTACCTTCTCCTGTATGAGCTACTTATTGTATTTTTAACTTTCAAATAAATTTAATCTTGTCATTTATACTGTGCGTCAGTGGAATATCTTTTACAGGCCTGTAACACCACTGACTGTCAGGACCACCCAACTTAAAGACCAAGTTTGAGCTGGTTTATTGTGCTTGAATTCGATTGTACCAGTCAAACTTTGGTTGCCCCACAGGTATTCAATTTCTGAAGTGAAAAGAATTTAAATTCTGAAAATCAGAAGGTTCAGTCTCACATTTGACAAAGTAATGTCAACCACACCTAGACAGTCACTGTCACTTGTCCAAGACAACAGCCCCATTGTCACCTAATCCAAAACAGAAACAATTCCCCTGATCCTTTCAGCACAGCACACACATGGGACAGACTGGAGTAATGACGTGGGCACAGAATTCTGCAAACTTCCATTTAAACAGCCTCCAACATTGTTTTGCTTTGCCTTGACTAAGACTGTAAGGCGTTGCCCTGTTTTGTTAAGCCAACTAATGAAGTAATTTGTATTGCTGTGTCCTTTTGAGTGTGCATGTCCAGTTCTACATTACTGCATAGCTTTAGTGAAAGAAAATACATGGCTAAGGACTTACACATGCCATCCACTGTCTTGACTGATATTTATATATGTATATTCACACATTATATATGGTTATAAATAGTATAGCTAGAGTAATAGAGGCTAAACATCTCTCTCTCTCCCAATAGCTATATGTACGAACATACATACGTACATACATACATATGTTCAGCTCCCATTTGAGATGAAACAGTGGTGCAGGGGAAGTGTTGAGAACTCATCATGATGACTCTCTGATCATTCTCTAGCAAAATGTGGGCAGTAGGATTGGAGACAGAATATTTAGAACATTTCACCTTTTGTGGCTGCCAGTTCATTTTTAGCACGTTTATGTGTTTTCCAAGAGATTTCTTTGAGGAATTGGGGAACTGCATCCCTCAGTTCCCTTTCCTCCAAAGTTTTTTTTTCCTAACTAAAGCAGCAGGAGTTCTTAATGAGAGCGAGAAAGAGAGAGAGAGAGACAGACAGACAGACAGACAGAGAGAGACAGAGACAGAGAGAGCGAGAGCAGGAGAAAGAGAGACTATGGGGGAGATGGAGGATATTGAACTGTGGTGAGATTTAAGCCTCTGTTTCTCTCTCTCTCTCTGTCTATCTGTCCAACTCTCTGTCTATCTATCCATCTCTCTCCCTTTACACATGAGCACACAGAAAGCCAAAACCTGCCAAGGCTAAACAGTTCCCCCTAATTGTATCCAACCCCAAGACATTTCCTAGAGAAACACAATAGAAGTTTTAACTCACACATTTATGAGAGAAAATGTGTGAGTGAGGTGAAAGTGTTGCCAAAGTTATTACAGTGGTATAAACTGGTCTCAATAATAAATTTGCATTATTAATCATTAGTATTACTAAGGGCAGCACAGTGGCGCAGTGGTTAGCACGGTCACCTCACAGCAAAAAGTTCCTGGGTTCAAGCCCCGGGGTAGTCCAAGCTTGGTGGGTCATCCCGGGTCATCCTCTGTGTGGAGTTTGCATGTTCTCCCCGTGTCTGCGTGGGTTTCCTCCCGGGGCTCCAGTTTCCTCCCACAGTCCAAAGACACGTAAGTCAGGTGACTTGGTCATACTAAATTGTCCCTAGGTATGAATGTGTGTGTGTGTGGGGGGGGGCACCTGGCGGCCTGTCCAGGGTGTCTCCCCGCCTGCCGCCTAACGACTGTTGGAATAGGCTCCAGCATCCCCGCGACCCTGAGAGCAGGATAAGCGATTCAGATAATGGATGGATGGATAGTATTACTAATAGATTGTCAAGGTGATTATAGTGGGTTAAAATGGTTTTGTAAATTACATTGTGTTATCATCAGTGCTCTCCAATCAAACAGATTCCACATATTCTGTAATTTCTTCAGCAGGGAAATCTCTTGCAAAAAAAAGTTCAATGCTTTGAAATACCACCAAGATTAATCAGTTGTTCCTCTGCCCACCTTCTCACAGAATTCAGTAAGAATCCATCTGTCTTTTTTTTGTTTCTTTGTTATTGTCCTGACAAATCATTGTCAGTGAGATATCTTTCTCAGATAACTTACTGACAGAGACACAAAAATGGGGCCAAAAAGTAACCTCCTTGACAAAGGTTAACATTAAGCTCTGATGATCTGACATCTGAACAAGCTCCCAGTGGTCCCGGTGGTCCCTGGTCTCACCAGTGATTGATGAGTTAACATCCAAAGGCAGCGGGCAGGTTGTCGGGTCAGCATTCACTCATGCCTGGGTCACTCTCCTGGACACAGAGGACGATGGGAGTAAACCAAGAGTATCTTTAAATAATCCTAAAATGATATATTTTGGTAGAATTAAGTTGCTCTTTGCTTTTGTGTAGGAACTGTTTAAAATAAAGAAACTGATTTTGCTATCCGTATAACTTCTATTTTTTTGGAATTTTCCCCCTTTTTCTCCCCAGTTGTATCCAGCCAATTACACCACTCTTCTGAACTGTCCAGTCGCTGCTCCACCACCTCTGCCAGTCGTGGGAGGGCTGCAGACTACCACATGTCTCCTCCGATACATGTGGAGTCGCCAGCCACTTCTTTCACCTGACAGTGAGGAGTTTCACCAGGGGGACGTAGCACGTGGGTGGATCATGCTATTCCCCCCAATCCCCCCCCCGAACAGGCACCCTGACCGACCAGAGGAGGCGCTAGTGCAGCGACCAGCACACAAACCCACATCCAGCTTCCCACCTGCAGACACGGCCATTTGTGTCTGTAGGGACACCCGACCAAGCCGAAGGTAACACAGGGATTCGAACTATTAATCCCCGTGTTGGTAGGCAATGGAATAGACTGCTACGCTACCCGGATGCCCCGTGCAATTCCTTTTATATGAAACAAGAAACAGTTTAGAAGCCTCTAAAAACATCTTTATGTTTATATGTCACCATCCGCCTAGTTTAATGGTTTTAGTTTTTACCTTTATATATTTCAAAAATAGTGTTTTATTATAAATGATAGTTTTTTTCCCTTTTGTTTCTTCTTATCAGGGCAAATTAAGTAATAAATGCATAAACTGGACTTGTAAACAGATCACCTCAGATAGAATTCATGTCAACAGCAAAACATAAAAAACAAAATGGTCCTCCATTTTTTTAGATTTGTTACAACTACATATTTACACCTGAGGTTCTCAACTGTTTTAGACAAAGCAACACTGCTGATCAAACCAAGGCTTCCAAGGGCTAAGCACATGACTACAATTTTCTAAGCTACAGAAAAATCTCATTGACCAAACTTAAGCACATGCACCAGGCTCTGACAAGTGAAAAACCACACATATAACTGGATATCTTTTCTAACAAATACAAATGACTCTGCATCTCATGCTATATACTACACTATGATCATATGATTATATTGGAATTAGGGCTGTCAAAATTGACGCGTTAACATGGATTAATCCATCATCATGATTAATCTGATTAAAAATTGTAATGCAATTAACCCATCTGCGCCGCAGAATGACTCAAAATCCCTGAAACGTCTCTGGCAATGCATTTCGGGCAGTTTGTCCAAGTAGAGTTACCATCACACATGCCGCCATGCATGCGCAAATGGGCAGTTGATCCGGTAGTGACAGAACCAACCAATTCGATAAGGAAGTATGGAAGACACTAAACAGCACGTTGGCCCTCTCAGTGGGAAATTTGAAAGCCCGAGCCGCTATGCGTGGGCATTTTTAGGTCCTTTTTGGATATGTCCAAGTTCCAATAAAGACATTTTAATTACACGGAGTGCCTTGGTCAGAGAGATTTGTTCTCTTTTTCTCATCTGAAACTACTAACCTTGGACCAAAGAGCACCCAACAAAAATATATTACTTAACTACAGAGAGGACTGAGCACGCCACTGACTCCAAACACACGCTAAACAGCACGTTGGCCCTCTCAGTGGGAAATTTGAATACAAAAAAAACCAAGACGGAACGGTCGACCAACATAAAGTATTGTGCACACTCTGCAAGAAGGAGTTTTCTTTTCACCAAAGCACTTCCAGCTTAAAATACCACATTAATGCGAAGCATCCGTTAGTCGGGGATTCTGCTAGCACTTCGGTTAATGCGTCACCCAGCTTGCAACCAACCACCCTCACGGAACGTCTCTCACACTGTTCCGTGTGAGAGACTGTTCTCAGTTGCAGGCAACATTGTAAATAAGAAGCAGTCAGTATCCTCTCGGACAATGTTAACAAGTTAGTTTGTATTAGTAGCTGGCTGAAAAAGGAGTAACAGGGCCACATTAATGTGGATAAATGTTTGTTTTGAAAAAGAGAGTCAACAAAGTTTTTTTGTTAACACAAACTGTTAAAAGTGTTTAATAAACATGTTAAGTGCATATATATTCCCTTCTTTCTTGAGTCTGTTTGCTCATGCAAAATGAAACGCGATTAATATAGATTAAAAATTAATGATATTTAATCGTGATTAATCGAAATTAATCCACAGCAACCCTGTGATTAATCTGATTAAAAATTTTAATCGTTTGACAGCACTAATTGGAATATTCAAATATTTTAATTATTCCCCCCCCCTTTTTTTCTTCCAATTGTACTTGGCCAATTACTCCACTCCTCCGAGCCGAGCCTTCCCAGTCGCTGCTCCACCCCCTCTGCTGATCTGGAGAGGGCTACACACTACCACATGTCTCCTCCAATACATGTGGAGTCGTCAGCCGCTTCTTTTCACCTGACAGTGAGGAGTTTCGCCAGGGGGATGTAGCACTTGGATTATGCTATTCCCCCCAAGTCCCCCCCGCCCACGAGCAGTCACCCCGACTGACCAGAGGAGATGCTAATGCAGCGAACAGGACACATACCCACATCCGGCTTCCCACTCACAGACACGGCCAATTATGTCTGGAGGGATGCCTGACCAAGCCGGAGGTAACACAGGGATTTGAACCGGCCATCCCTGTGTTGGTAGACAATGGAATAGACCACCATGTCACCGAGTTGCCCACATTTTAATGATTTTGATTTGCCTATTTCTCAGCACCCGACACAAAATTTCCACTTATCTGGCGCACTGTGGTACGTGAGCCACAGTTTGAGAACCACTGACCTACACTTAATCTGTAAACTATGCCCATGCTTACCCCCAGAGCCATGGGAAGGTTACAGACATGGCTGGACAGCCCGTAGCTACACCACAAAGCAAAACATATAACAAGTGCATAGCAGATTGTTATTCGATAGCGTGACTTTATTGGTTATGAACTAGAGCTGGGTCCGTGTTTACCTCCATAGCACAAGGTATGGTGCTGAGGCAGTGCTGGACAGCATGGTGAACCGTGGGAAAAAGACCCGACCTGGGCAGGGTGTCTGGGATACAACCCTGAGCCTGGAGCTGGGATGACACTCTTTCTGTGGGGAAACACAGCATGATGAATACTTAAGGTCCACAACATTTCACATCACTTATTTTGAAAACATTCAGCCCATGCTCCTACGCATTGTAATTCAAACAAGCTGGTGGCGTTTTGGATGTTGAAGCTATTCAGTTGGGAAAAATGCAGCCTGAATGAACTTGTACTTTCTGTTTTCTGAACATTACATTCAAATGGTCATAGATGGAAACCTGGAGCACAGCTGGTCCAGAGCTCAAAATGGCATTGATGGAGCAAAATGAGCATGAAATGATTCAGTGTCTTACTGAGACAAGTCAAGTCAAATTTATTTGTTTTGCCCAATATCCCAAAGAACAAATTTGCCTCAGTGGACTTAACAGCAACACAACATCCTGCCCTTAGACCCTCTCATCGGATAAGGAACTTAACAGGGAGAAAAAATAGGGAGAAACCTCAGAGAGAGCAACAGAGGAGGGATCGCTCTCCCAAGACAGTCAGACGTGCAATGGATGTTGTGTCTACAGAATAAAACACAATTCAAAGAATACAACATTGAAAGATGATAATAGCATTATAATGGAATTATAAAATATATGAAGGATATGATGTGGAGGATGCCAAGCAGGGTCCACATGCCACCGGAACAGCCTTGGACCTGAGCCACGTGACCAGCATCACCATTTAGACCTGACAGGAGGACAGACTACACATGCACACAGGAGAGACTCACATCACACCATTCACATACACAGGAAAAGAGATGAGAAAAACATTACTCACACATCAGGGTGAGAAAAGGATATAACAGTGGAACAGGATAACAAAATTATATGGATTTATGATATATGAAAAATGAGATGAGGGGAAAGCCAAGCACTGTCCAGGTGGCGACCAGCATCATCATGGAGACCTGGGAGGAGGAAAGACTACATGTGCACATGGGGAAAGCTCACATTACCTCATTCACATACACATGAGAAAAGAGAAGACATCATTCAGAGAGGGAGAGAAGACATCTGAGAGAACAGTTTGCAATGGTCAATAATCTAAACTCTATAATCTCGTTGGCAGAACATCCATCCATCCATTATCCGAACCGCTTATCCTGCTCTCAGGGTTGCCGGGATGCTGGAAACTATCCCAGCAGTCATTGAGCAGCAGGCAGAGAGACACTCTGGACAGGCCGCCAGGCCATTACACAGGGCCATGGCTGGATACAATTGGGGAGAAAAAAGGGGGGAAAATAAATAAGAATAAAAAAAAAACCGACAATGGAGGACAGCTAAGTGAACATAGAGATTCAAATTGTAATTGACAAATTATCAAAAGTGTTCAAGTTGGGTGGTAATAATAATAACCTGAGTGGCCCGATACTGTGTACTTGTGACTATTAGATAAATGAAATTATTCAGATCTATTCTAGAAATACACGACATGAAGACTGGAAGTTAATGTGAGAAAAAATAAAATATGGGAGGTAATGATCCTCTAACAGTACAAAGAAGAGCATGACCACTTGCAGATCACAAGACACAAATCATCCCTATCAGAGGTTGGTATACTGTGACTCACTCACATTGGCAGAACAGTGGTTGGTAAATTCATTGAGACAGAAACCAACCCACCATTCGGTACAGGTAATGAAGTACTCAGTTTAAAGGCAACTAATTGTAGGCTAAGGCAAAAAGATGAGTTTTAAGCTTGGATTTAAAGGAATCAACAGACTGACTGTCTGACAGCAGCAGGCAGGTTATTCCACCAGAACGGGGCCTGATAGGAAAAGGCCCTGCCACTAGTTGACTTCTTTTTAACTTTGGGTACACACAGGAGCCCTATTTTGAGAGCGAGAGCTCGAGATAGGGATGTACGGTTTAAGGAGATCAGACAGGTAAGATGGGGCAAGCCTATTTAGGATTTTATAAGTCAGCAGAAGCACCTTGAAGTTTGATTTAACATGGACAGGAAGCCAATGAAAGAAGGCAAGAATTGGCGTAATATGGTTAGATTTTCTAGTTTTAGTTAGGATTCTGGCTGCAGCATTTTGAACATTGAGCATTGGTGTCAAGGCTGCACTGAGGTCCAGCAATAGAAACACAGAAGTAGAATCAGAGTCCATAGCTAGTAGAAGATCATTAACCACTCTGTTCAGAGCAGTTTCAGTGCAGTGACAGGCCCTGAAAGCCGACTGAAAAGGTTCATTCTTCTATATGGGTCGAAAATTGTTGATACACAAGTCTCTCTAGTACTTTCGAAAGAATGGAAGATTAGAGACTGGTAGATCATGATTAAGAGACCCTGGATCAGGGTGTGGTTTCTTAAGTAAAGGTTTGATGACACTTCTCTTAAAACTGCTGGGAACAGTGCCAGTAGTAAGTGATAAATTAACAATGTCTAGCACTGTAGGTTCCAGGAAAGGCCCGGGATCTTTAAAAAGTTTTGCTGGTAAAGAGTCAAGTAGGCAAGTAGTTGGTTTAGAAGCTGACATGAGCTAATTCAAAGTATCGAGAGAGTTAGTCTCAAAAGCTGTAATAACAATAATAATAAAGACACACACCAATCTTACTTATACGGTGGTTCAGGGACCTAAACATTATTTCTCACTCTGTGACTTTAATCACAGGGTAAGCTTGCCAGCCTCCATCCAGACTGGTTCCTAGTCTGTAGGTTTTCACGTATTTTTTTAGGTTCTAGATTGATCTTGGCAGCCTCTCTAAAATTTTTCTTAAATGCATACAATCCAAGCTGTGAGTCTTTGAAACTCAAGCCAGCTTCTCTTGGGAGTAGGAATGGGATGAGGCAGTAGTGCCTTAATGTCAATGCCTATAAAGACCCAACAGAAAAAAAATCCACATTTTGATTGCTTATAGCGACAAAATTCTCGATCCCTAACATTAACACTGATATGGCCACTCGTCGTGGGCCAAGGAGGTCACACGAAGACTCCTGTGATTCTCCTTGTCTGTGATTCCCAGTGTTTCAATCACTACATCCAATACTGAGATGCACAGCTTGGTACTCAGCATGTGATGTTTTAACTAAACAGCCTTCTTACAACTGATAATAGCAGGAAGACCACCCATAGAGAATGAAGGGATAGGCAATGGCAGGTTTTTATAGAACATCCTTGGTAAAACCATAATTCTGGACAGCCCATATGTGACTTTTTTCTTTTACTGATTCAAGAAGTCATGCGAAACCTTTCTTATTCTTTTTAATAGAATGTAATGTTTTTCATTCAAAAAAAGAAAAGTGCACTAACTAAAAAGGGGGCTCCAGATCTATGAAAATTTATGAGCGCACAGAAAGATAAAAAAATTATCGTATATTTTTAAAAGGATAAGTCCTAGTTTGAGAAAATACAACCATTTTTCAGATTGAGTTGTCTATATTTTGGAAATAGTCAATGATTAGTTTCATTAGTTAGATTAGTTGAGGCTGATGAATGAAGAAAATGGGAGACAGAGAGAGAAGGTTTGATGCTGTGGGGATAGTGAATCAGGAAGTGCAGAGGATTATCAAGGAGGAAGTGAGGGCAGCTATGAAGAGGATGAAGAGTGGAAAGGCAGTTGGTCCAGATGACATAACTGTGGAGGCAGGAAGATGTTTAGGAAAGATGGCAGTGGAGTTTTTAACTAGATTGTTTAACACAATCTTGGAAAGTGAAAGGATGCCTGAGGAGTGGAGAAGAAGCATACTGGTACCGATTTTCAAGAAAAAGGGCGATGTGCAGAACTTTAGCAACTACAGAGTTATAAAGTTGATCAGCCACAGCATGAAGATTTGGGAAAGAGTAATAGAAGCTAGGTTAAGAGGAGAGGTGATGACTAGCGAGCAGCAGTATAGTTTCATGCCACGAAAGAGCAGTACAGATGCGATGTTTGCTTTGAGAATGTTGACTGAGAAGTATAGAGAAGGCCAGAAGGAGTTACATTGTGTCTTTGTAGATTTAGAGAAAGCTTATGACAGAGTGCCGAGAGAGGAGGTGTGGTATTGTATGAGGAAGTCAGGAGTTGCAGAGAAGTATGTAGGAGTGGTGCAGGATATGTATGAGGGCAGTGTGACAGTGGTGAGGTGTGCGGTTGGAATGATAGATGGGTTCAAGGTGGAGGTGGGATTACATCACGGATTGGCTCTGATCCCTTTTTTGTTCGCAATGGAGATGGACAAGTTGACAGACGAGATCAGGCAGGAGTCTCCGTGGACTGTGATGTTCACGGATGACATTGTGATCTGTAGTGAGAGTAGGGAGCAGGTTGAGGAGAGCCTGGAGAGGTGGAGGTATGCACTGGAGAGAAGAGGAATGAAAGTCAGCAGGAGCAAGATGGAATACATATGCATGAATGAGAGGGAGGACAGCAGAATGGTGAGGATGCAAGGAGTAGAGGTGACGACGGCGTATGAGTTTAAATAATTGGGGTCAACTGTTCAAAGTAACGCGGCGTGCAAGAGAGTCGAAGAAGAGAGTGCAGGCAGGGTGGAGTGGGTGGAGAAGAGCGTCAGGATTGATTTACAACAGAAGGGTACCAGGAAGAGTTAAAGGGAAGGTTTACAAGATGGTAGTGAGACCAGCTATTTTGTATGGTTTGGAGACAGTGGCACTGACGAAAAGAAAGGAGGTGGAGCTGGCAGAGTTGAAGTTGCTAAGATTTTCATTGGGAGTGGAAGGACAAGATTAGGAATGATTATATTAGAGGGACAGCTCAGGTTGGACGGTTTGGAGACAAAGCAAGAGGCAAGATTGAGATGGTTTACACATGTGTGGAGGAGAGATGCTGGGTATATTGGGAGAAAGATGCTGAATATGGAGTTGCCAGGCAAGAGGAAATGAGGAAAGCCAAACAGGAGGGTTATGGATGTGGTGAGGGAGGACATGCAGGTGGCTGGTGTAGAGGAAGATGCAGAGGACAGGACGAGATGGATGATCCCCTAATGGGAGCAGCCAAAAGTAATAACAGTAGTTTCAGGTAAAAATGTAAAGGTTAAACTCCTAGTCAGAATCAGTGACACAGCTGCATAAGAACTGGCAAATGGGAACTATTCTCTAAAAATCAGCTTGGCACTGAATCAAAACTCCTTCAACATTCACCGCAGTAATCAAACCACCTTTTGGCAGCGCCTGTCACCCCCACGCACATGTCTGACATCCTGGGATGGGAACCACTGAAGTGGTCAAAATATTTGCTTACTTGTGAGAGGTGGGAGTGAAAGTTTTTTATAGATTTTTCCCATTTGTTTTCTTACGTATGTTTTTGCATTAAATAGAGAAAAGAGGTACTTTCTCAATTTGGCTATTCATATGTTGTGTTCTTATCTGTGTGCTTGATTTGGGAAACCCACGAGACAAATCATTTGTAACTTTATACGTAATTTGGATTCTGTTTCCGCAAAACCAATTGTTACGTTCCCCGTTAAAGGTCCAGGGGATGAGGGGAAGTAACAAAGAAAATAAAAGTATACCGGGGGAATAAGAAAGGTAGGAGGTGGAACCAGGTGTAAAAACAGATTTATTAACAAAACTAACCTTTAGTCAAACTATAGAATAAACAGGCAACTAAAGATGCTAGCTCTTAACTAACCAGGCATTAACAAAACAAACTCGGATCAAACCAAAAGAAACAACACTAATAGGTTTCACCCTCCTTCTCAAGGAGTATAGACACAAGAGCTTGCTCTCTGGTTGACAACAATGGCCCACTGGCCGTCTCTCACTCTATGCTACCAACAATGGCCCACTGGCACTGTTGGGAGTCTCTCTCCAAGTTGAGGAATTGGGGTCACCTGGGCTCAATCAGCAGTTCCACAGGAGGCGGGGCATTACCTGGAGAGGGAAAATTACAGACACACGGCACTAGGGCCGTAACACCCCCTTCCATAAGTACAAACCCTAGGTTTGTCTACAAGAGGGTAACTGCAACATGGCACTGGGGCCGTAACAGCCCCTCCCATAAATACAAACCCTAGGTTGGCATTCAAGAGGGTAATCCTCTTCATTCCGTTTCAAGTTGGCTTCATCCTTCTCCCTGAGCTGCTGCATCAGGCAGATGTTTTGCTCCTGCATGTCCTCAAATGCTTGGCCTGTCATATCCATCTCCCTGAGCAAGGCATCCTCCTGTTGTTTCGCTATTGAAAGCTTCTTGTTGAGGATGTTGACCTGCTCCTCTACAGAGCGAATCTTCCTCAGGGCCTCTTCGTCAGCCATCTTCTTGCCTTCCCTCCCCCTCTTCCAGGTCCTTGAACCTCTGCTCCTCTGCCTTGTCTTCTCAGCCACCATGAGCTGGACGTTGTCCCTCTGCTCCTTGGGTGCCGAGCGGTACATGTCAAGCAGCAGCTTCCTCTCCCGCTGAGATTTCTGGGCTTCTTCAATTCCTACACGGACAAACCTCAGCTGCTCCATATCTTTCCTCCTTTGATTTCACCAGCTCCAAACGAAGCTCCTCCGCCTCAACCCGCATTGCATGGCACTGGCGTGGGAGGTCAGCAACGGCAGACTCGGTGTGCAATTCTCACCTCCTGCTTCCTGGGCTGGTTTAGGTCCTCCCCATTCCCGCTCACCTAGGACACGGCCGCCCGCCGACTGTGGTTCTGCCGCTTACTTTTTAAGGCCTCACAATGGGCAACCAAATATCCAGGCCTATGGCAGAAAAAACACCGTTTCTCCACTTTAGGTTTTGGAGGGGTACCAACAGGTGAAGTTTGAGTAACTTGCAAGTTAGCATTTCGTGAGTCATCGCTGCAGGGGAAGGAAATATTACGCGGCATAAAGATGTTTTTATGTGGGAGTGCGAATTCGTCCGCCAACACAGCAGCCTGCTGCGTGGACACTTGCTCATACTGCACCTCTAGCTGTTGCATTTTAATAGCCGTCTCTGCCTCCAATTTCTTCAATTCCAACTCCCTGCGAAGCTGGAATTCTCTCTCCCTTTCCAACTGGAGGCGAGCAAGACGGACTTTTAACTGCGCAGCCAGCTTAGAACCAGGAGTAGACACACGTGACTCAAAAGTAGCCATAGCTAAAACAAACACCACACACGGGCTGAATGTTAATTAGCCTCTGCTGTAGTCATTCAACCTCACACTTTCAAAAGGTCACATCCACCAGTGGCAAATTACGGCAAACTGAAAATAAACGTACGGTTAGCCTTAAAAACAAACTTCCCCCTTCCTACCTGGTTGAAACTTCGCCTATCGGTCTTCTCGGAGCGTGCCGGGCTCGGGGCGGCTTTAAAGGCTGCACTTCGGCAGCCTGAGCCCCGAAAAGCCTACCCCCGCCAGGGAGCATTGTCCCCACCCAGGATTACTCCTAAAACAAGAAAGGCAAAATAAAAGAGTGTCCGATGGAAGGACTGATCACAGCCAGCTGGACACTCCCCTATTCTAACCAGGGAAGCTGTCTGAAACACCAAACGAATTACAATATTCACCGCGCAAGCCACCGCAGACAAAGCTGCACAGCAACGATTAACACACACCAGGAATCCACCTCCTTACTGTCTTATTCAAAAATAATTATCCCGGACAAGCCCCCAATTATGACGTTCCCCGTTAAAAGGTCCACGGGATGAGGGGAAGTAACAAAGAAAATAAAAGTATCCCGGGGCAATAAGAAAGGTGGGAGGCGGAACCAGGTGTAAAAACAGATTTATTAACAAAACTAACCTTTAGTCAAACTATAGAATAAACAGGCAACTAAAGATGCTAGCTCTTAACTAACCAGGCATTTACAAAACAAATTCAGATCCAACCAAACCGAAAGAAATAAGAACACTAATAGATTTCACCCTCCTTCTCAAGGAGTATACACACAAGCGCTTGCTCTGTGGTTGACACCAACGACCCACTGGCCGTCTCTCTCATTCTACGCTGCCAACAATGGCCCACTGGCACTGTTGGGAGTCTCTCTTCAAGTTATATACCCAGCTGATGAGGAATTGGGGTCACCTGGGCTCAATCAGCAGTTCCACAGGAGGCGGGGCATTACCTGGAGAGGGAAAATTACAGACACACGGCACTAGGGCCGTAACACCAATAAAAACATATCTGTTTCTCTGATTGCAATGGGTTGGAAACTAACAGGTTCCTTCCTTTAGTAAAAACAAAAATGACCAGGATACCTTTTTAACAAGCAACAGTACCAAAGTTACAAAGACCACACCGAGAATGTTTGCAGGTGAGATAACATCTTTGGTTTTAGTTTACATTTGATTTCCCTTTAGAGGGAGAAGTTTCCCTTAAGTCAAGAAAGCTCACCTAGTTCCTCAATACAACAGGGCCTAGCTGTGAAAGTGAGGACTATTACACATTTTTCAAGTTCATTACCATGGTGATTGATTGTCTTCAGGGTAATGGCTCTTGCTATTATGGAAAAGTCTCCCCCGCCCTCTTTGACACAGGCACTTTCTGACTATTTTCTTTTCCATTCTCTGTGGGTTATGTGGAGGTATTGTAGCTACATGAGGCTCAACATGAAGTAAATGTCATGCAGAGCTACAGCATGGGAGGGGAGGTTGGAACACACACACACACACACACACACACACACACACACACAATAAAAACCACACACACATATGCACACAAATCTCAACACACACACCAAGACACAGATCATCAGCTGAGCAGAACCATCTGCAGCTCAACGTGAGTAAGACAAAGGAGCTGGTTGTTGATCTAAGGAGGGAAATGACATCAGTGACCCCTGTCTCCATCCAGGGGGTCAGTGTGGACACTGTGGAATACTACAAGTACCTGGGGGTGTATACAGACAATAAACTGGACTGGGCTAAGAACACTGATGCCCTCTACAAGAAGGGACAGAGCCGTCTCTACTTTTTGAGGAGGCTGGGGTCCTTCAACATCTGCCAGATAATGCTCAGGATGTGGTATGAGTCTGTGGTGGCCAGTGCTCTCCTGTTTGCTGTTGTGTATTGGGGCAGCAGGTTGAGGGTAGCGGATGCAAACAGGATCACTAAAGTGATCCGCAAGGCCGGTGATGTTGTGGGGGTGGAACTGGATTCTCTGGCGGCGGTTTCTGAGAGGAGGATGCTGTTGAAATTACGTGCCATCATGGACAATGTCTCCCACCCACTCCATGACATGCTGGTTGGGCACAGGAGTACTTTCAGTAACAGACTCATTCTGCCAAAAAGCACCACAGAGTGTCACAGGAGGTCATTCTTGCCTGTGGCCATCAAACTTTACAACTCCTCCCTCAGACACTGACTGTCAGACACTCTGAGTTAATGGTCATTGGATTGGCTGTCGAGTTTTCTTTGTGCTGCTTGTTGTGTGCTGCGGTAGTGTAGTATAGATAGGGTGTTACGTGCACCATGCTTGTTCATATATTTTGTTCTTATTTTATCTTTATTTCTATTTGTTTCTATCTCTATTTTCTTATCTTGTTAGTTTTTAGTTATTAGAGCGTGAGTGTATGTAGTAGAACCCAATTTCCCCTCGGGGATGAATTAAGTATTCTGATCACCTGGGGAAAAAAAGGGACAGAGAAAACAGTGTGTATGGGAGTAAACAACATACCTGGACATGCTGCCAGGAACACACCGACACCCTGGACTTCCAGTTCTTCTACAAGCTGATGGACCACACACACACACACACACACACACACACACACACACACACACACACACACACACACACACCATGAAAGCATTTATTGACAACTTCTGTCTCCCTGTTCTTTATCTTTTATGATTAGGATAATGAAGTAAAACAACCCTAATCAATAGAAATCATAAAACCTCTGAATCACGTCTTGCTGGAAGGCTATGGGGTGAGTTAGTGTATGTACAGAAGGCATGGTGACACAGAGGATTTTCATAATGCTAAGCAGTTAACCAGATTTTCTTTTTGAACCACTCCAGTTTGAACAAACCTCCTTTATCTATTCCTCACTTTGGGATACATAAACCATCTGGCTGATGTTATCCTTATTGATTAGTTTCTAATTCTTCTTCCAGTGATTAAAAAAAAACGTCCAAGAATGAAAACAGGATTGCGTAATCTTCTAAATCAGTAGAAGCAAAACTTACTGCTCAACCCCATACTACATCTGAAACACTGGAACTTATTTTTTTCCTTTCTTCTTTTATTTGTTTCACATTTTTCTATGCTTTCATTGTCTTATGCCATATTTGACACTGAAGTGAAACGCAAATTTCCACATGCTTGAATGATCAATTGCTTTTTCTGTTTCCACACCTTGCATAGTGCTGCCATGGACATCGAATCCATGAAGTTGACAGAGCTGAGCTCTACAACCAGACAGTGTCTGTGTGCTGCTGTCTGGGCAGAGGAGGAGGAAACAGAGGAGGAGTAAGACGGCTGGATAAAAGCAGCATTCTCCTTCTGATCACGATTCACTGTCTGTATGGAAGCAGAGGCAGAGACAGACAGACAGACAGACACAGAGAGAGAGAGAATTTTGAATTTTAAAGCAAGTCTTTATTGAACAAAAAAAAAATTAAACAAAAAACAGACTTGAAATCCCTCCAAACATAAACAATACTTGTCAAAGTACAAATAATCAATAAGCATTTTTTAACAAGCCCAAAAAACAATCATTCACCAACAACTCAAAAAATAAAAAACATGTAAGACCCCTTTTATCCAAGCTCTTCAGAAAAAAACAGCTCATCCTTTATGGTCGAGCACAACACCCCTTTATAACACTACAAAGTTGCGAATGTGTCCAGGTCTTTCATTGCCTTGTAATAATCGAAGTCTACTCTTATCCTGGCCTTGACCATCCTGTAAAACAACAGTTCAACATGACATTCTATACATTCTTTAATTCTCTTTTTCCGGCTCACATAGATAGCCATCTTTGCCTGCCCTGCAATGAAGTTTAAGAGTTGACCTTTATATTTTCACGTTGGCTGCATTTGGAACCAAAAATAAAATTCTGTTTGCAGAAACTTTCCCCAGATGATCTAAATAAGCGTTCTAGTGGCAGAAACAGGTGTGTAAGCCTCACACATTCTGAAAAGCAATGAAAAACTGTTTCTCTCTGGGCACAATAGGGGCAGTTGTCATTCACATTAAGGTCTAGCACAGAAACAAAAGCACTGACCGCCACTATGCCATGCAAGACCCTCCACTGCAGATCACCAGCTTTTTTAATTAACGGTGGTTTGTATAAACCCCTCCAGACTGGCTTCACATTCTCCCCCAAGCCCAGCTGGGCTCTCCAGGGTGTATCAGTCTGATCACCCAGTTTTTCTTTATTCAAGATTTTTACCAGCATATTATACATGGTCTTACCTTTAAGTACATTCAGCCTCCCATTGAGAACATTTCCCAAATCCAAAAGTGGCCCCATGCAATACTTCAGATCAGGAACAACCTTTAAAACAGGAAATGGATCCTCACAATTGGGATGAGTAGAACCACTGCAGTATGATGTCAAAAGTCCCCGTTCTATTGCTGTGAGCTGACCGTTCCACTTAAGTAGTACCCGACTAAGGAGGCGTGTAAATTTCACTCCTAGGTGAGATGCTAGTGCAGCAGCGTTGTCAAGATTGGGCCCAGCCAGCTCCACCACTTGACCCAACATGACGACCTTTGCCTGGCAGAACAGCTTTGATACAGTGGGTCCGATGTCACAGAATGTGTCCATACGCCCACCATACACCACTGGCTCTTTTAGAAGCCAGCTCAGAGAGTCAGAACAGCCCATTCTCTCCTTCTTGAACATATTCCACACTCTTGTGAGCCCACGATAAAAACCAGGCAATCCGTTGAGGTCTGAGTTTTTAACAGCCATTAGAAACAAAGGCAAGTCTATTCCGAGTCCACAACACCATTGAATTATTGCACAGGCTGCTGGTCGCCACACTAAGTCTCTAGGCCCAGTGAGCAATCTTTGAATGAACTGGAGACAGAAGGCTGCACCACTGCTGGCCAGATGGATCAGCCCTTGACCCCCTTCATCTTTAGGAAGGTACAGCACACTCTGAGGAATCCAGTGCAAGTTGTCCCAGAAAAAGTTCACCAGCACAGCCTGAATCTTGGCCAGGAGGTTGGTTGGAGAATCAATGCATGTTAATCGATGCCATAGCATTGATGACACCAGGTTGTTGATTACTAACATGCGACCCCTATATGACAATTTTGGTTGAATCCATTTCCACTTCCTAAGACGCCCTTCTAGTTTTCCCAAAACATTCTCCCAATTCTTATTTGAAAAAGTGTCATTCCCCACAAACACTCCCAGATATTTCATCCCTCCCCTTTTCCATGTCAATCCCCCAGGTAACATGAGCTTACCGTTCAGTCCCTCTTCTACCATCAGCGCCTCACTTTTTCCCCAGTTTACCCTAGCTGATGATATCTGACCAAACTTGTTAGCATTTTTTACTAAGACATCAACATCTCTTTGGCCCTTTACAAACACAGCTATATCATCGGCATAGGCAGAGAGCTTAAAAGTTGCACCGCAACCAGCAAAAGCAACTCCAGACAACTCACACCTCAATGTATGCAACAGGGGCTCAATGGCCAGGGAGTACAACATTCCAGACAAAGAACATCCCTGCCTGATTCCCCTTTGAACCTTAAAAGGAGCACTCAAACTACCATTAATTTTAAGTACACTCTCAATGTCGCTGTACAAAACCTTGATCGTAGCTATAAAATCTGGGCTGAGACTGAAAGCTTTTATGGTTTTTGCCACAAGTGCTGGTGTTCAACCCAGTCAAAAGCCTTTTCCTGATCTATGGAAATAAGACCAGTTTCAACTCCCAATGAACTAGAGATGTCCAAAACATCCCTAATTAATGTAATGTTGTCAGTGATCAGCCTACCAGGCACACAGTAAGTCTGGTCAACATGGATGACCTCCTTCATCACCTTTCTCAGTCTGTTTGCTAACACCTTAGAAAAGATCTTGTAATCAGTGCAGAGCAGGGACACTGGCCACCAGTTCTTAATGTCCTGCAAATCCCCTTTCTTTGGCAAGAGAGTAATGACGGCCCTTCTGCAACTCTGAGGCAACCGCCCCTCAGTTGCACTGTTCCTCAGGACAGTCAACAAATCCCCTCCGAGCACCAGCCAAAAAGACTTATAGAAGTCAACAGGTAAACCATCTATACCAGGTGCCTTGCCACTTTCCAGACTTTGCAGGGCGTCATGAAGTTCTTCAGGGGACAGTTGTGCCTCGAGGTCTGTATTGAGTGCTTCCTCAACATTTTTTAGCCCATCATAGAATGATTTAGCCCCCAGCACATTCTGCCTGAATTCACTCTTATAGAGATCACTGTAGAACCCTGCTGTGTATTTCAGAATCTCAGAAAAATCTGATAGCTGCACACCAGTGTTAGTACACAGAGAGTGAACGGTTTTTCTCTGCCCATTCTTACGCTCTAGACTAAAGAAAAAGTGAGAAGGAGCATCCATATGTGTGGCGTTCAGAAGGCGTGAGCGGACCAGTGCCCCCTGTGCTGTAATACCCAGCAGGCTAGCCAAAGCAGACTTTCTGGATTTGAGAGCCTCTACATGGCCTCTGTTTCCTGTGGAATCTGCCAAATTCTGTAGTTCCACATTTCATCCTCTAGATCTCTCATAGATCTGGCTATGTCTCTGGTGACATTGTGAGTGTACTGCTGGCAAAACTGCTTTATCTGACACTTGCCAAAGTCCCACCATTGCTGTAGAGAACTAAATTCAGACCTTCGGCTTCTATATTGGCCCAAGAAAAACATAAAAGCATCTCTAAAGTTGTTATCATTTAGGACGCCTGTGTTAAAATGCCAGAAAGCACTATTTGTTTTAACACTTCGTATGAAAACCGAGCACTGCACAAGAGAGTGGTCAGAGAAACAAACTGGAAGTATGTTACATAGTTTAAACATATTAAAATGATGTTTAAAGCAATAAAACCGATCAAGCCGTGCCATGGATAGCGCATTATCTTTTAAATGTGTCCATGTAGTATACTGCCTTTGGGTCCCATAAAAAGCTCTCCAAACATCTTTCAGTTCACACGAATTAACCAAGCGTGTGAGCCGACTAAGGGATGCAGGATGTGGTTCCTGATGGTTCCTGTCCAGCTTGCAATTCTCTGTACAGTTAAAGTCCCCTCTCAGAAATAAATACTCCTCACTGTCACATTTACTAATAACATCAGATAACACATCCAAAAAAACTAATCTTTCAGGGCCAAGGGTTGGACCATAAACATTTATAAAAACTAGTTTTATGTTTTCATAATGCGCTTTACTTTCAGTAGCCGACCTTTGACTACTTCCTCTACCTCAAGGGAGCATGGCAAAAAATCTCGAGAAAAGAATCCCGATCCCACCACTAATATTTGATTTATGACCGAGCATCAAATTTCCAGTCCAATCCCTCTTCCATTCAATTTCATTATCTGCTGTGCTATGTGTTTCTTGCACAAGCAAAACATCTATTTTCTTCAGCTCAACCAGTTTAAACACAGCAGCTCTTTTCATGTCATCTCTTGCTCCATTCAGATTTAAAGTGCCTAATTTTATATTACATATGAGGAGAGTGGGGCTGAACTGTGCCAGAAACAAGCTTACACTGACCAAAAAGATAAAAATACCTAAACTTGTCTTAAACATCATCGTGAAGTTGCAATTTTACTTTATTTACAAGTTCTTTTAGTCTGAAGACTTCCTGCTCTGTAAATGTGTTCACCTCCAAGTCCCCTGTGTTTTTCATAAAGCATTTAACTGAGTCAATAAAAAGCTGCAAGTCTGGAAAGTAATTTTCCACCTTGACTGCCCTCAAACCCTTGGTAACCTGCAAAAACTTCCTGATTTTCAGAAAGGCATAGCTCCCTTCCGTGTCCACCTGTGTATGAGGAGAGGAACCTAACTCACAGTCACTTCCTTCTGTGTTCTCATCAGACAAAGAGGAGGATGGCTTTTTATCTTTTGAAGCCCTCTTCGCTTTTAAATTTTCCTGTCTATCTTCAGCTGGCTTCCTTTTAATTGACTTTTTTTATTTTATTTTATCATCCAACATAATCTCTGCCTCTTCCTTGAGTACAGACTCTGCCACTCTAACAGCAGTCTGCTGTATTTGCGTCCTCCGACCACAATTCGTATCTCGCCCAGCCAATTTGCTATGATCCCTGCTCTCACTGTTTCATTTTCCGTTTCATGCTGTTCAATCTCCCCTACCTGCTCATCCTGGCCATCAGCTGTGACCTGCCCAAGTTCTGTTACCTTCTCAGTATGCTCAACGTTTTTAAAATGCTCAGCCTGCACACCTCCTTCTCCTGCCTGCTCTGTCCATCCATTTTCCTTATGTTCCCCAGCCTCGGTCTTTTTCTGTGTCACCACCTGGGCCAATCCCTCCCACCCCTCGTTTCCCAGCCTCCTGTCTGCCCTGTGTGCCGGCTCGGCAACGCCGTCTCCAGCCGGAGATGCGCCGCTTGCGGCGGCATCGGGGGACAATGGCGGCCCTTGAGGCTCAGACCTACCCTCACTCCTTTTGGGACAAGACCTTACTAAATGCCCCTCTGACCCACAGCCAAAACATTTCATCATACCGGATAGTCAAACTCATCAATCCTGAATTTCAGCTTCAGATCCAAATCCTCTGCATTATTTTTCAAAATCATGAAACCTTGCCTCCTATGGGACACAACGTGTTTCAAGTGAGGAGACTGGCAACCGGAAGAGACCATTTTTATCAGGGAAACTAGTTGTACGTATCTTGCAAGCTCCTTCTCTAAAGCTGCATTTCTCGTGAACGGGGGAGCATTGGAAGTGGTGATTCTCTTGGCTGGGTTAACCAGCGGCAGAACGGAAGTAAACATGTCCCTGATCACCACACCACTTTCCACCACCTGGTTGACTTTATCAATACTGTCAAGAAACATAACTACTGCACTGTTCATTCTGGATGCCGATTTGATGCTTCCATATCCCACATGCACACCTACCGCGAGGCAGCACTCCTCCACCGAGCATTTGACCACCGGAGCCACTTTAATCGCGTGCTGGCGTGTCAACTTCTCAAACGCCGTTCCTCCACCTCCCACAGCGGCCATATGTCACGCCGGGCCGGTAGCACCGCTACCGAAAATAAAACAACTCCGCTTAAACCAGGGGTTCTCAAACTTTTTCACACCAAGGACCACTTGATCATAAAAAAAATTTCCGTGGACCACCTAACCAGCCAGCCAACACCCCCCTCCCCCGCCCAAAAAAACCCTTTTAAAACAGTCTATATTAGGCTTACAATAGCATATTATGTTTTATATTACAAATTATGTCTGCAGAATATTACAATACAAAATATGTAATAAATAGGCTACTAGCAAAATTAGGCTAGGCTTCTACCGTATACCTTGACCTTGATTTTTGTGAGATGTATGTGTAATTACTGTTTCATATTAATTTTGTTCAGAGCTATTGCCTTTGGTTGTGATGTGATGAATAAAACATGGGAATTTATTTGAAATACCACTGTCAGGGTGAACTCAATGTGAATTCATCATTAAAAGAGTGAACTATTAATGTTAATTTAACAAAAATTCGTTTTAATAGGAATCAAATCTTTGTACTGGCTCTTGTGAAGCTATGAAATTACACATTTCAAATAAGCATAACAGCTTTACAGGTAGCAGCAGTCAACAACTAATGGAAAGAATGCTGTTGCTTTTGCTGTTGCATCACTGACTCAATGTCTGGCTCCACACTAGAGAGTTTCAGTCTCATACAGGGGGCAACATCGATCTTGTTCCTCTGCTTGGTTTTCAAACCAACCAGTGTGGAGAACCCAACTTCACAGTTGTAGGTGGTTGAAAACGGCATTAACACTTGCAAAGCAGACTCAGCCAGCTCAGGATGTTCAGGTTGGACGAGAACCCAGAAGTCTGTCAAGCATTTTTCTCTGAACGCCATTCTCAGTGTTCCATCTGATGCAATGTCCACAAGACTATCCACCTTCCGTGCCGATAGTTTGGAGCTGACGCGCTCAATGTGAGGTTGGTCTCCAAATGGATTTCTGATCCATTCAAGCTCCACATCCAATTCTGGAAAGTATCTTCCCAATTGCGTGTGAATGCCTTGCAAATGTTCCTTGAAGGCAGCAAGTGTGTTGCTATCCAGAACCTCTTCAGCTTCGAGGACAAAATCGGCTAGAGTTGGGAAACAGTCAAACTCCTGGCGATCAGATCCATTTTGATGCGAGTGGCTTTAACTTTGTCCTGCACTGTAAAAACCGTGACCGCTTTTCCTTGCAGTGTTAAATTCAGGTTATTAAGCGTGCTGAACTCATTAGCAAGAAAGGCTAGTTTTGCGAGCCATTGAAAGTCATGCATTCTGCCATAAAGTTCATCAGTTTGATGCAAAAACAGCTTGACTTCATCGCGCAGTTCAAAGAGGCGGGTGAGAACTTTACCACGCGATAGCCAGCGAACTTCTGTGTGGAAAAGAAGTCTTGTGTGTGTAATGATCTGTGCCCTCTGGCTATGTTAACTTATAACATTAATAAAGCAAGGACGACTTCTCTCGTGCTGGGTGTTTATTCACCGACCGGATTCCGACTGACGTTGTTACGTACATCACGTGACTTTGTTGTGGCGCTACGGAAAGCCGTAAGGGACATTAGCAAATCAAATATTACTAGCAAATATTACATCTCCCTTTTTCTGAAAAGTGCTGCTTTCTCTGCAGAGATACAGACCACGTTGAGCACGTTTATAAGCGAATACAATCTTAATAAGAAAGAATATGAAAGTGGAACTCTTATATAACTGGACTGCAACAAAGTAGTGTAAAACATTTCCTTCACTGTCTAAATGTGACACCGTAATAACATTTCATCTTTTTTTTTCATTTCATTACTGGTAACTGCAAACAGCAGGTAGGTACACAAGGTAAGTGAACGCTGTAAATATTTCTTTTCAAAACATAGCAGGTATAGTACAGGTTGGTGTAAAATTATCTTTTTTTTTAACATTCATAAGTCAAGGATTTGTCTTGGTTTGATCGTGCGACCTGACCTCGTGGTGTAACCAGGCTGTGTATCTGGTTGTCGCTGATTGTTCGTGTCTGGAGGTTCAGCATGCTCTTGCTGATGGGCTTGTGTGTTGTTGTTAGCGCTGGTAACAGTCTGCTGTGAAGTGTGTGTGTGTGTAGTGTGAGTGTTCACTCTGCTTTGTCGCAGGTGTTGACGGTTGCGTTGGTAGATCTGACCTTCTTTGGTTTGGATGTAGTAGCTCCTCTCTGTGTTCGCTGGTCTTTCCACAGTTGCAGGTCTCCAGGATCCATCCTCCTGCCGGAAGCGGATTGGTGTGCCTGCGGGCAGGTGGGGCAGAGGTTTGGCTGTTCGGTTGTAGTATGCCTGCTGGCGCTGTTGACATACCTCTCTCCTTTTGTGAACATCCTCCTGACTGGCGATCTGTGGCTGCAGGTGTTTTGCTGTTGATGGGAGAATGGACCGCAGCCTCCGACTCATCAGTAGCTGTGCCGGTGATTTCAGGTTGTCCACCGGTGTGTTGCGATACTCCAGCAAGCTCATGTAGGGGTCTTTGTTCTCAGCTTTGGCTTTGTCCAGGATGCGTTTGGCCGTCTGGACAGTCTTCTCGGAGAGGCCGTTGCTCTGTGGGTAGTGGGGGCTTGTGGTGGTGTGTGAGAAACCCCATGTCTGTGAGAAGTTGCGGAACTCACCAGAGCTGTAGCACGGACCGTTGTCGCTGATGATAGTCTCGGGGATTCCGTGTCGAGCCATTGCTGCTTTCAGCTTCATGATGACGGCAGATGAGGTGCAGCTGTAAAGTCTTTCTAGCTCGAAGAATCTGGAGTAGTAGTCCACAGTGACTATGAAGTCCTGTGAGTTCCATGTGAATAGGTCTGTGCCTATCACTTGCCACGGCCGCTCGGGTATGGCGTGTGACCTCATTGGTTCCTTTGCATTTGCGCTGCGCCGTTCTTGGCATATGCTGCAGTCTGCTACCGCATCCTCGATCTGTTTCCCCATGCCAGGCCAGAACAGTAAGTCTCTTGCTCGGCATTTGCTTTTTTCCACGCCAAGGTGGCTGGCATGGATGCGCTGTATCATGTCCTTGCGAAGCTTTTGGGGGACAATGATTCTCTCACCTTTGAACAGGATACCGTCCATTTCTGAGATTTCTGCTCTGTGGTTCCAGTATTCCTGGATGCTGGGCGGGCACTTTTTCTTTGTGTCTGGCCAGCCAGTGAGTGTGGCTCGTCTGAGTGCGGTGAGCTGTGGATCTTGCGCTGTTTCCTGCTTGATTTCTGTGAGTCTTGTGTCGCTCACAGGGATGTTGCTGAGGACTGTGTGCACTTGGGCCTCCATCCCTTCCTGTAGGTCACTGTCGTGGTGTTCTATTGACTTGCGTGACAGTGTGTCGGCCACCGGTATGTCCTTACCGGGGCGGTGGATGATTTGGATGTCGTATTTTTGGAGCGCCAGGATCATCCGTTGCAGCCGGGGTGGTGCTGCTGCCAGTGGCTTTTTTAGTATTGCCTCCAGAGGCTTGTGGTCTGACTCCACAATCACTTTTCGTCCATACATGTACTCGTGGAACCTCTTGCAGCCGAAGACCACAGCGTAGAGCTCCTTCTCTATCTGTGCGTAGTTTTCTTCAGTGCTGTTGAGTGACTTGGACGCATAGGCAATTGGTTTGCCATCTTGGAGCATGACAGCCCCAAGGCCACTTTTGGATGCATCCACTTGGAGTCGCAGCTCTTTCTGCGGGTCGAAATATGAGAGTACTGGACCTGGGTGCTGTGTAATGAGATTCTTCATCTCTTGGAACGCCTTGTCGTGGACTGCATCCCACACAAACTCACTGTCCTGTTTCAGAAGCTGTCTGAGGGGTGAGTTTATCTGTGAGAGGTGTGGAGCGAATCTGGCGAGGTAGTTGATCATGCCGAGGACTGTCTCCAGCTCTGCTTTGTTCTGTGGGGGTTGCATGTCCTTGACCGCCTTCACCTTGTGTGGGTCTGGTTTGATGCCTTCGTGTGAGAGCGTGTGGCCGAAGTAGCTTACCTCGGACACGCATATGTGACACTTGTCGGGGTTGAGCCGCACCCCTCGCTCCCTTGTGCGCTTCAGCATCGCTCTGAGACGCTGGTCATGTTCCTCTTTAGTCTTGCCGAACACTAGTATGTCG
Source organism: Lampris incognitus (assembly GCF_029633865.1). Classification (NCBI taxonomy): domain Eukaryota; kingdom Metazoa; phylum Chordata; class Actinopteri; order Lampriformes; family Lampridae; genus Lampris; species Lampris incognitus. Next base: position 34,172,291 of record NC_079212.1, read on the forward strand.
TCCACTATGGCCGTCACACCGTCCAATCCTTCATATGTTTCATCCACGCGTCTCTGGAACTCGTCTTGAGCGGACACGATTCCGAATGGCAGTCTGAGGAAACGATACCTGCCAAACACTGTGTTAAATGTCGTCAACATTGAGGATTCAGTGCTCAGTTTGATGGCCCAATAGCCTGACCGCGCGTCTAACACGCTAAAGTACTCAGCTCCAGCAAGCTTTGTGGTGGCGTCCTCCAGCGTGGGGAGGGGGTAGTGAGGTCGTTGTATCACTTTGTTAAGAGCTCTGGGGTCTAAACACACTCTAAGTTTGCCTGTCTTTGGCTTCTCAACAATGACGAGTGCGTTCACCCATTCTGTGGGTTCTGTTACCTTACAGATTATGCCGCCTTTCTCCATGCTGTCAAGCTCGTCCCTCAGTTTGCTGCGTAGGGCGATGGGGATTCTGCGTGGCGGGCAGACGACCGGCGTTGCATCTGGTGTGACGCGGAAGGTGCACTCGCCTGGGAACTCTCCTATTCCTTGGAAAACATCTGCATACTCATCCATTATGCTCTGTGATGTGACATTGTTTTCCTCGCTCACAGCCATCACTATTTTTACCAAGTTTAGGTCACGGCATGTTTTCATTGCCATGACTGGTGGGGCGTTTGTGTCAATGACGTAAAAGTCCAGCATCATTGCATTGTCTCTGTACTTACATTTGAGTTTGCATGTGCCTTTCACGCTCAGCGCGCCTCCTCCATATTCAGTGAGTCTGTGTATTGCTGGTTTCAGTGTCACATTTTTGAACAGCGCCTGGAACAGGTTGGTGGGAATAGTATTGGCCTGTGCCCCAGTGTCTAGTTTAAACTTTACCTTCTGTGGAGGTGTGCCAATTCCAACCTCTACGTAAGCCTGCTCGTTGCTTTTTCCGTTGTTCTCTATTGAGATGCAGTCTATGTACAGCTCTGTCTGTTCTCCCACAGCGGTGCTCTCCACTGTAATGTTGTCGAAGTACAGTTCTTCCTGCTCTCTGTCAGTGGTGTACTCTTCTGGGTTCTCTCCGACGGCATGTACTGTGCCGCGGTAGTACTTTGTCTGTCCCTGGGAGCTAGACTTGCATACTTTAGCAAAATGATTGAGCTTCTTGCATTTAATGCATTGTTTACCCTTAGCTGGGCAAGTGGCTTTAGCGCCGTGTAGCCCTCCACAATAGCTACACGCCCTAGCGGCGGTGCTAACGTTACCCTCCCTTTGTCTGAAGTTAGCGTTAGCTGCTTTGGGTGCGTTCGGTTTGTAAGTCTTTCTGCCTATTGCGTGCACCGTTTCATGTGTGCTGCCCTGGCCCATAAACGTTAGCTGTTGCTTTGCTAGCTCGTGTGAGCGGGCTACATCTATGGCCTTTTCTAGCGTTAGCTCAGCTCCCTGGCTAAGTAGCTTTTCTCTCACTCTGGGTGAGTTGGTGGCAAACACGATGCGGTCCCTGACCATCTCGTCGGCATTTGGGTAGCCACAGTCTTTGACTAGGAGCTTTAGCTCAGTTACAAATCGTTCGAAGGATTCACTCTCTCCCTGCATCTTTTCATGAAATTTATATCTGGCATAAATCGGGTTTGCTTTGGGGGTGATGTACTCAGTGTACTTATCGTAGTACGTTTCTAGCTTCTTGGCTTGTTCTCCGCTGAGTGTCCAAGTGTTGTGCACATCGCGCCCTTTTTCCCCTATCCAGAGCAGGAGGTAGCTGCATTTCTCCTCTTCATTCTTCCCGCGCAGGGGGCCCGTGAACATTAGCTCCGTTGTTTGTCGAAATCGTCTCCATGCTTCAGGTAAGTTCGCCGATTCCCAGTCCATCCGTGGAGCTGGAACGCCGTACGAATCCATATTGGGTATTTAAACTCCGCTACTCTGACACCATGTAATGATCTGTGCCCTCTGGCTATGTTAACTTATAACATTAATAAAGCAAGGACGACTTCTCTCGTGCTGGGTGTTTATTCACCGACCGGATTCCGACTGACGTTGTTACGTACATCACGTGACTTTGTTGTGGCGCTACGGAAAGCCGTAAGGGACATTAGCAAATCAAATATTACTAGCAAATATTACAGTGTGCTCACTCCCCATTTCTTCACACAGAACTTTAAAAAGACGTGAGTTCAGTGCCTTGCTTTTAATTAAGTTGACAATTTTTACGGCCTCGTCCAAAACCTGTTTAAGACAGGGTGGCATTTTTTTTTACTGCCAATTGCTCTCTGTGGATACAGCAGTGCGTCGATGCGGCAGAGGGAGCGACAGCGCATACACGCGTAACCAGGCCCTTGCGTTTGGCTGTCATCGCTGTGGCACCGTCAGTGCACACGCCAGCACACCTCTTCCAATCAATGTTATTCTGCACAATGAAGTTATTTAGGGACTCAAATATCGCCTCTCCTGTGGTGTTGGTTGGTAGGGATTGACAGAAAAGAAAATCATCGTGAACAGCACCCGCATGTATGTACCGCACAAAGCAGAGAAGAATAGCCTCGTTACCGATGTCCGTGGACTCGTCCAGTTGGAGAGAGAAAAAAAGACTCTGACGCAGACGTGTCACCAGCTGATCTTGGACATTTGCAGCCATGGATGCTATTCGCCGCTTGACTGTATCATTGGACAAAGGTACTTTGTAAAGTTCCTCACTCGCTTTCTCCCCTGGCATTATGTTGGCCATAACCTTTGCAGCTGGCTTAACCAAGGTCTCGCCGATTGAGTGAGGTTTGCCAGCTTTCGCAATGAGTAGGGAGACCTTGTATGAGGCTTCGGTAGCATTCGCGTTGTCCCCTGGCATAAAAAACCGTGTGGCTTCCTTTCTCGTGTGTCGCTCAAGCTCTTCACGTTTTCTCTCAAAAAATTGCACAGGTTTGCTTGAGTTTGGCAGGTTTCATTGCTTCATTAGCTAATATGTCATAGCACACAACACAATGAGGTTTTGGATCCTCAGCATCTCCAGTCCAGAAAAATCCAAATAGAATGTAATCGCTACTGTATTTACGTTTCACGTTTGCAGTGGCTTTTTCAGAGTGTTGTGCTAGCAAGCTCCTGCTGCAAACTGTTAGCACTATGGGACTCGATGCTAACACTGACGCGCTCAATGTGAGAAGGAAGTCTTTGCACCTTGTTGCTTACATTGTTCGTTGTTTCTCCGGATTTTCTCTTCAGCCACCGATCCATGATGTTTGTATTTTGAACGGTTCACTTCACTCTTTGTTAGATTCTACTTAATTTTCACAATAGTCAGGAGGTCTTTGATAAGAAAATCCTGTTATTGGAATGGAAGCTAACTAGGTAACCTAGGTAACACAGGCTAACTGAAGAGACATGACTCAAAACGCAGGTTTGCATTAGACAAATTGAACAAAATGCTTAGGCTTATTTAGGCTACATTTTGATTCACTTTTAATTTAGAAAACATTTAGAAAACAGCTGTACTCGTAACTTTGCATTGGAACGCAAATGAAGGTGATTTGAGAAACACCATTTTTTGCAATCCTCCCGCGGACCACTTGGGGGCGCTCGCGGACCACTGGTGGTCCGCGGACCACACTTTGAGTATCACTGGAAACCTACCACCGAAAAAAAAAACTAACTAAAATAAACAACAACAAACCCACTGAAAGCACGTAAAAAGGACCAGACAGAAAAGCCCAAGTTTTAGAAACTCACTCACACCGAAGCAACACGCTGCTACTCCGTAAACTCACTCGCACTTTCGCTCAGAGAGAGAGCGAGAGAGAGAGAAGAGATGAAGAGTAATTTTTTGGCACTTTGGTTGGATGAGGTGTAGTTAAAGATTTGCCCAACTGCATGTCCATCTGTAACTCTCTCTCTCTCTCTCTCTCTCTCTCTCTCTCTCTCTCTCTCTCTCTCTCTCAAGGTTAAGTAGAAGCAGTTGTACACACACAAGCACAGGGGGAAAAAACATTAACTTGCATGAACATTCATGCATACTCGCTTCTTTATTTTATTTATTTATTTTTACTTGTCTGATTGTTGTTGTTTTTTGTTTCCTTTTGTGTTTATGTTTAACCTACTGTAATGTGGTTTAATTCTGTTCTGAGAAGGGGCCTGCGGAACGGGGTAGGAGCACATAGAGGGGAGCAGGATGTGGGTAAATGGGATTTGGGGATGTTAAAATAAAAAAAAACATCATAGAGTCTTTCAACTGTAACTGTTTAGTTCGATTTGTTCTCCTTGAAAAAATATTAATTAAAAAAAAAAACCAACATCCACACACACAAGTTCGCACAGAGGGAATCATATACATGCGGCAGCAGGTGCACACAAACAAACGTCTACTGAGTTGTTGAGTGCATGTGTCAGTGCTGAAGCATATGACACGCTCTGAATGTGATGAGAATGAGCACCGGGATAGATTCCTATCTGGTCATATTCACATTCATGATCACAGTCTCTGTGTCTCTCTCTCCTTTTCTTTGGAGCATATGTGTGCCTAGTGTGTATGCCTGTGTGTGTGTGTATGTGTGTGTGCACACATGTTTACCTCTCTGATCTCCATGAAGATCAGTTCAGAGGTGGCGAAGTCAATGGAGCAGGAACAGGAGACGACAGTCACACCAGGAATCTGTTTTGCCTGTAGATTTAATCAACAAAGAAAATAATAATAACTTTATTTACATGGCACGTTTCTAAAACAATGTTACAAAGTGCTTTACAAAGAAAAAAAACAGACAAGGCAAAAATAAGAGTAAGACCAAATAAGTAAGACTAAAAATAAAAACAGTATAAAAACAAATATCAAACATGTAAAAGCTTTCATAAAAGGAAAAGTTTTAAGATGAGAATTAAAGAAGCTAGAGACTTGGTTTGCCTTAGTTCGAAAGGGAGAGAGTTCCAAAGTGTGGGGGCTCTAACAGCAAATGCCCGGCCCTTTGTGACAAACTGAGACCTGGGAATAACCAGCAGGGCTCCATCTGCGGATCTTAATGGTTGAGAGGGTTTATACCCGGTCAATAAATCAGAAATGTATGCAGGAGCAAGACCATTGCTCCTACATACGTGAGCAATACATTTTTAAAATCAATTCGAAATATAACAGGGAGCCAGTGTAGGGAGGCAAACACAGGAGTGATATGGTCATGCCTCTTTGTCCCGGTAATAGGCTGAGCAGCAGTGTTTTGTACCAACTGCAGATGGTGGAGGGAGCCCTTGCTGATAACAGAATAAAGTGCATTGAAATAGTCAATCTGAGAGTAAATAAATGCATGGACAACTTTTTGCAGATTGGCAGTTGATAAAAATGACCTAATTTTGGAGATTAGCTTGAGCTGGAGAAAGCATGACTGAACAACATGACTGAAGTTAGCATTGAATATTACCCCACGATTCCTAGTAGCCAGCCTGCTTAAGACTACCTGATAGACCACCAAGATTAGTAACAAAAGGGCTGATGGAATTTTCGGAACCGAACAGAATGACCTAAGACTTATCATTAAATTTGAGAAAAAATTTTTAACATCCAGGATTTAATGTCAGAGAGGCAAGTTGTGAGATTTGTTAGGGTGCAAGGATCTGTGGGTTTTAGGGGCAAGTATAACTTGAGTGTTGTCAGCATAAAAATGGTAAAGCACATCATGATTTTGAATGACCTGGCCAAGGGGCAGCATATATATAAAAGAGAAGGGGGCCAAGAACTGAGCCTTGAGGGACACCACAACTCAACTGAGCCATTGAGGAAGTAGACTTATGAGGAACAACAGAAAAAGTTCTGTTCTGTTGGTGAAATAAGAGCGTAATGAGCTAAGAGCCGAGCTTTTGATTCTCTAAGCGAGTCTCTAAGCGATGTAAGAGGATGTTGTGATTGACTCTGTCAATGACAGCACATAAGTCTAAAAAAAATAAATTCAAGCCATCACCTCTGTCTGCATGTTTATTTTTCAATGCATTCATTCATTCTTTATTCTAGCCTAGTTGAATTCAGGGTCCTGGGGGCTTGAGCTTATCCCAGCATGCATTGGGTGGATTGCAGAGAGAGACCCTGGACAGTTTGCCAATCCATCACAGAACTGGCACACATGGTGACTCACCATTTATCCATTCATACCTATTGGCAGTTTAAGGTCTCCCAATTTAACTGACATGCATATCTTTGTAAGGTGTTTTTATGTGTTTGTTTGTGTTTGTTTGTGTGTGTGTGTGGGGGGGGGGGTTAGGAGAGGTTTTTGGCTTCCTTGGTCCTCAGTGGGGGGGTATAATACACTAACACTATCTTCATTTACACGTGTATTTTATTATTTTATCATCACAACAACACAATGAATCTCAGTTGTATCCACAGATGTGCTGTCAGGGTAGGCACTACCTGTCTGATGCTATTAGCAAAAATGAAATTATTCAGTTGATGTTTATTTTTCGATTTCAGATACCTTAGGTGTATGTGGCAGCATTTGGTACTTTTCATAGCCTAATAAAAATGACTCAACATCACTATCTTCTGGCCAGGCAGAGACTGCACAAGCCATTCAAGCTTGTCAATTCACAAGCTTTTGTGAATTGACCCTCACACACCCTCCAGCACCTTCGTACATCCAGCAAGTTCAAGCGGGCTCACATGACACTGCTATCACAGCCAAAACAATTTCCATGGATTTTGTTCGAATAAAACATAACATAAAGGACGTATGGAAGTATATTAGCAGTGACGATTACATTGTTTGAAATGGAGGCATTTATTTTTGTATGTAAAGGGAGCATAAATGAGCCTTTACACAAACAATGCACTGCAGTGTTATGACATGTAGCCTATTGGGAGAGTGTAGTAATGGGCACTGCTATGGAGTAATTGCTTAAGTTTGGTATTGGGATCTTTTTTTGAAGGATTCTCTTAGAATGCATTGTGCGCTTTCCTGCCGACACATATGAAATACTCATTGGTGTGTGCATCCCAGTCTGCTACTGCCTACCTGGCCCTACATCTCACGGCACATTACTGGTTGTACCCACCCCCTCCCCACAATATGTCTTCATATTAATTTTTTTCCTTCCTTCATTAAATTTCTTTTATTATTGCCTTATATACTACATTATATTCTTTTACATTTGCATTGCTTAATTCTTATGTTAGTTGAAACTTCTACTTTCCTTTATTACCTATTGTGTTCTATGAAAACTCTGGATAGATATTATTGCTTTCACTCTGTACTTATCTTTGTATTCGTATGATCTAAATTTTTCAGTATTTTCAATACATTTTGCATTACATTTCTTTTGCACTGCAGCTGCTCATCTTTAATGCCCTATAGTCTCCCCCTACATGAATGCTGACGTTTTTCTTATCTTTTGTTATCTGAAACAGAACATGACAACAATGACAGCAACAACAACACAACTGCTCATTAGGAATACAATGCATGAAAAAAAACTGAGCTCTATATTATCTGAGTGCAGTGAAGTGCAACTGAATTAAAATAACACATATAACGGATGACCAGGACATGATAATGGATGACCAGGATATTGCCAGGGGAAGAGAAAGAGAGAGAGAAATAAAGAAAGAGAGAGAAAGCAATACAGAGAAAGAGGGAGAGTAATAAAGAGAGAGAGAAATAGAGAGTGAGATAAAGAGAGAGAGAACTTGATGGGGCTCCAGTGATGCAAAACAGATTGCCTTTCATGACAGCTTGTCGTTTTGATGTGTGGCAGGTGGTGGTGCTAACTCAAAGATTTATTCTGGGTTTGGCTGTATGACAGCCTTGCTGTTGAGAGAAATGCCTGGGCAATGCAGCACACTGATTTCAGTGGGGACTTTAATGTTTTCATCACCATTACGTAACACACAAATGCAGTTAGCAGTATATTGTTTGGGATTTGTGACAAAGTTGTGGTTTGGTTGAGAGTATGGGTGAAGATCATGTTTATGTATGTTACAGATTCAGGAGAATTTGGAGGGGTAGAAGTCTAGACAGGTTTATTTTTTTATTTTTCCCCCTTGTTCTCCCCAGTTGTATCCGGCCATTACCCCTCTTCCACGTCTCTTCCGATACACGTGAAGTCGCCAGCCACTAACTTTCACCTGACAGTGAGAAGTTTCACCAGGGGGACATAGCACGTGGGAAGATCCCGCTATTCCCCCAAGTTCCCCCTCTCCCCTGAACAGGTGCCCCGACCGACCAGAGCAGGCGCTAGTGCAGAGACCAGAACATATACCCACATCCGGCTTCCCTCCCGCAAACACGACCAATTGTGTCTGTAGAGATGCCCGACCAAGCCAGAGGTAACACAGGGATTCGAACTGGAGATCCCTGTGTTGGTAGGCAACAGAACAGACCACTACGCTACCCAGACACCCGACTAGATATGTTTAAGCAATAGATGCGGCTCCTGGAGATAATTTTAACAACTACTTTCACCCGCCGATAGTTATCCTACTGAGGCTGGTTCCTGCCAGTAATGGCATTTTCAATACACAGGATAAGAAGTAATGTAATTTAATATCAAGTCATGTATTGTAACATCAAGTATGTGGTCAGCTCCATCAATCAGCGGTATTAACAGTGAAACCAAGAAACAGTTATTAAAATTGAAAGTAAGCAGAGCAACAAACAAACAAACCGGCAGCTGGGAACCGGATGTCTACTTTGTGAAATAAACAGCCTTGTTTTGAGGACAATGTCGTCTTCAATTCAGTTAAAGGGCTCTAGTTTCCGGACAGCACAAGGCTGGTGGTAGCTGTAATGCAGACATAGTGACAATTTTGTTGGGCCCAAGGTGTTTTTTTTTCCTCGCCTGGGTGCGTTTGCAAATTTTTGGGTTCACCACGACATTGCTGAAATAGGTGTGGGGGTGCAGTAGAATGTGTGTCTGTCAAAATCAGGTGGCACACTGCTAGTTTGGTGTCAAATAAAAGCAAATATTATGCCTGGACCTCCACCTGGTCAGACTACATCTCATCGCAGATGCAGGCATATGGTAGTTTCTTGGCTTTAGGCAAAGGTGCACTAAATATAGACTTATCCAAAATCACACACGCCACTTTTGTGTATGTTGGCCTATTATGTGAATAATGTAACTAACGACTACTGTCCTCAACATTTTTAATCACAGAACAAAATATCTGCACATGTATCATTGTCTTCCAACATAAAACAGTCAATGTGCATCATTATGCATGGAAAACAATATTTCCATTAACCTCATTCAACCTGAAAGAACGAACTGATTGACTGGGCTTATTGATCCATGATCACAACTATTTAAGTTCTCCTGCTGTGTTCATAGAATGAGCAAGAAACAGAGAAAGATGCTGGTGGGAGTGAAGACACGTTAAATGGTAGCCTGTCAAATAATCATGTTTGCATATTGTCTCATATCACACTGGAATTGGTGTTAATGTTTGTTGTATGCATATTTGATGACTGCACCTCCTAAACAAGGACATCAGTTTCCTTCTGGGAGAAGCTTTTCTGCCTCAGCCAGTCTGGACTTTGGCCAGCCATTATGAAATTGGACATTTGCCATGACAGAGTGCATGCTGCTTTTAAAGGGATTGAGAGGAGCTGATTTGATTGGCTGTAATTGAAGACATCCCCCACCACTCCTACTGACATTCCTTCTAATCCATGGGTCTCAAACTTGCGGCCCGCGGGCCAATTGCAGCCCGCGGGACGTTATTTTGTGGCCCCCTACTTGACATCAAAGTTTAGTGTTAGTGCAGCCCGCGCTTGCCCTGGGCTTTTATTTTTCACTTATGAGCTACCATAGCGCAGGCTCATGACAGCTTCCGGTGTCGCGTTTGTTGTCAAGTCATGGTGCGTTCCCGTTACGTTGGAAGTTGTAAATTGGAATGACTCGGATTTCAGACTTCCAGTTGAAATGTCCAACTCGGAGCTCAGAAAGTCTGACTTCCGAGCACAACTTGAACGCACCATAATGGGCAGCGCGAATTAGCAACGGTTGAAACTTGGTTGAAACTTGATTCCGGAGCGACACCAAGTGGAAGGAAATATATATCCTGTCAGCAAGCCCCAGTTATGTATTTCGCAAAACCTGCCGTGAAGAGAAAAGTTGGTGACGAGCACAGACAATTTCAGGAAAAGTGGGAGACGGCATATTTTATTGTTGAGCACAGAAGCAGCCCGACGTATCTTATATGCACCGAGAAAATTACAGGGGCACAAGGAATACAACATCAGACGTCATTACTCGACTAGACATGCTGATGAGTATACAAAATACCAGGGAGATGACAGAGAGAAACGGGTCGCCAATCTTAAAACATGTTTACTGAAGCGACAAGATTTCTTCAAGAAAGCTAGCAAAGATAATGATGCAGCAGTTGAAGCCAGCTACGTGGTGAGTGAGATGATTGCTAAGTCGGGAAAGCCATTCAAAGAAGGGGAGTTTGTTAAAAAGTGCATGTTACAGGCTGCAAGTATAGTCTGTCTGGAAAAGAAGGGTCAGTTTAGCAACATCAGCCTTTCAGCCAACACAGTGGCAGAGCGCATTTCTGACCTGTCAGGTAACATATATGATCAACTGCGTGAGAAAGCCAAACGTTTCTGTGCATACTCAGTCGCTCTTGATGAGAGCACAGACATCATTGACACTGCTCAGCTCGCAATCTATGTCCGTGGTGTTGACGACAGTTTTGAAGTGATGGAGGAGTTGCTCAAAGTGATTCCAATGCATGGCCAGACCACCTCTCAGGAGATATTCCGCCAGCTGTGTGATGCCATTGTGGATGCGGGTTTGCCATGGAAGAGGTTTGCTGGAATAACAACCGACGGAGCGCCATCAATGACAGGGAGGAGAAATGGAGTGGTGGCACTTGTTCAAAAAAAACTGGAAGAGGAGGGTGTGGAGGAGGCCATTGCTCTGCACTGCATTATCCATCAGCAGGCCCTTTGCAGCAAATGCCTGAAGTTTGACAATGTGATGTCTGTCGTTGTGAAATGCATCAACCATATCAGATCCAGGGGTTTAAAGCACCGGGAGTTCCGCGCCTTTTTGGAGGAAATAGAGTCAGCATATGAGGATGTGCTCCACTTCACTGAGGTACGTTGGCTCAGCAGGGGAAACATCTTGAAGAGGTTTTTTGAGTTGAGAGCAGAAGTGAAAGCCTTCATGGAGAAGGCTGGGATGGCTGTTCCTGTGCTAAGTGATCCCAAATGGCTCATGGACTTAGCTTTCCTTGTTGACATCACACATGAGCTGAATGTACTGAACAAGAAATTACAAAACCAGGGTCAGCTTGTCAGTGCTGCCTATGACAACGTGAGATCATTCTCCACGAAACTTGTGTTATGGAAAGCCCAGCTCTCTCAGACAAACCTCTGCCATTTCCCAGCATGCAAGGCACTCATGGATGCAGGCACACCGTTCAGTGGTGAGAATTATGCTGATGCCATTGTGAAGCTACTGGAGCAATTTGATCACAGGTTTGCAGAGTTCAAGACACACAGAGCCACTTTTCAAATTTTTGCTGACCCCTTCTCCTTTGATGTGCAAGATGCCCCTCCTGTGCTTCAAATGGAGCTCATTGACCTGCACTGCAGGTCAATGAGCTTATTTGATAGCTTGTTTGTTTTTGTTGTTTTGTTTTGTTTTTTTTACCTTATTAGCTTATTAGTATTCCATCTTGTCATAACAGAACCTGGTGTCCCCTTTTTGTTTCACACTGTTCGTTTTTGTTCCTGCACTTGTACTGTTACCTGTCTTGTTTTGATCACCTGTATATATAAATTAAAAAAAATAAAAATAAAAGATTGAGAACATTGGATCGGTTGTACTTTTTTTTTTTTGGAATACTTGCGGCCCAGCCTCACCCAAACTCTACCTCCAGCGGCCCCCAGGTAAGTTGAGTTTGAGACCCCTGTTCTAATCCAACCATTTTACAACTGTGCCTCCATTGCTCTGGATTAACCTCTGTGAACTAGCGCCAGTGCCTTCGACTGCGCTATGACCCGGAAACTAGAGCTGAAAATGTGGCTATGACCAAAGCTGCAGTAACAAGTGCTACATTGCATTAAATAACAACACACAGAGAACACTGATGGGAGATCAGATTAGGACAGTGAAAAACATGAGAAGGTCAAGGCCATACCATACCAGGTCATACCATGCTAAAAACATTTTGTCGAGCATTGACAGGGGGAAAAGATGATTTTGAATCAGAGTGATAGAAATAGGTATTCCCTGAAGCCAAAAATGTCATCTAAATCTTTTCCATAATTGGGGGGAGAGATTTTACTACAATATATGTGTGTAGAAGCTAACCATTCTGGGTGTGAATTAAAATCTCTTTGAGAGATCCAGAACTGCATTGCCCTGGAAATTGGATGCCCAGTAATAACTCTGAAAGTTTGATAGAGCCATGCCTACAAGGGATTTAGGTTGTTGCAAGATGTGTTTGCGAAGTCATTGTGGCTTATTGTTCCAAATGAACTTGTTAATAAGAGCATCCAGTTTGATGAAAAAAAGGAGGCGGCACGGTGGCACAGTGGTTAGCGCGGTCGACTCACAGCAAGAAGGTCCTGGGTTCATGCCCCGGGGTAGTCCAACCTTGGTGGGTCATCCTCTGTGTGGAGTTTGCATGTTCTCCCCGTGTCTGCGTGGGTTTTCTCCAGGGGCATTGGTTTCCTCCCACAGTCCAAAGACATGTAAGTCAGGTGAATTGGCTGTACTAAATTGTCCCTAGGTATGAATGGGTGTGTGTGTGTGTGTGTGTGTCCCTGGTGATTAATACTTCAGGAGTGGAGGAGGAAGAGGAGTTATAGATAATATTAAACAATTGCCTGATATTGGAAAAGGAAAAGCTACCTTTAATAAATCCTTTACTTTACCATGTTTTATTGGGTTTGTTTAATCCCCTGACATTCTACCTTTGCCTACCTTTAATAAATCCTTTACTTTACCATATTTTATTGGGTTTGTTTAATCCCCTGACATTCTACCTTTGCCTACCTTTAATAAATCCTTTACTTTACCATATTTTATTGGTTTGTTTGATCCCCTGACATTCTACCTTTGCCTACCTTTAATAAATCCTTTACTTTACCATGTTTTATTGGTTTGTTTAATCCCCTGACATTCCATGATACAAACGTAAGGGTGTCAGCAGTTACTATTTTTGATGCCATTATTAAATAATGATAAAAATAAAAAAGTGGGTAAAGAAATAAAAGAATGACAAGTTAAATTATAGTATCTGACCTTGGCATCTGGCTCCTCCAGGGGTTTGAGATAATGGAAGAAGCTATTAAGTGCTTGATATGCATTGTTATGCCATAGAAGAGTTGTTTGGTATGTTCTGATACCGCTGGGTATCCCATTGGTTCACCCTGTGTTTATCCAGTGTTAGCGGTCTTGGTTGGTCGAGAGGGTAGACATTGGTATCAGTGGGGTTTGTGATTGGGGGAGAGAAAGGAGGAGAGCAAAAAAAGGAGCAAAAAAAAAAAGGGAGAGAGGGAGACTGATGGCTTTGTATGATCTGTTTGCAAAGGCGAGTTTGAATAAATGTGCTTTGGACACTTGCCTAAGGACTTTATTTTTTACTCCATAACTAACCCCCTTACAATAATGAATGGGATAGACAAGCAATCCTGTGATAATAATGTGGGAGACGAAGGAAAGCAAGGTACAAAGAGGAGTAAAATTAAAAATAATAAAACAAACAGGATATACAGTTAAACCCACAAAATCCACTCACCCTTCCCTTAGCTAAAGCACCTGCCAAAATGAGGGCGTTAAATAGGCTCTCTGTCCTAAAATTAACAACCATCCTGCTCTACCTGAGAGTTGCTACTCCTGGCAGTATAGTTTAAAGATAGTAAAACATGAAGTTAAGCAAGAGAAATACAAAGGATGTCTCCCACATAGCATGTCCAAAGTTTTAGAATGTGGATCAATCCTTTTTTTCTTTTCTTTAAACCCCCCCCCCCCCCCCCGTATTTCTCCCCAATTGTATCTGGCCAATTACCCCACTCTTCTGAGCCGTCCCGGTCGCTGCTCCACCCCCTCTGTCGATCCAGGGAGGGCTGCAAACTACCACATGCCTCCTCCGATACGTGTGGAGTTGCCAGCCGCTTCTTTTCACCTGACAGTGAGGAGTTTCACCAGGGGGACGTAGCGTGTGAGAGGATGACACTATTCCCCCCAGTTCCCCCTCCCCCCAAACAGACGCCCCAACCGACCAGAGGAGGCGCTAGTGCAGCAACCAGGACACATACCCAGATCCAGCTTCCCACCCGCAGACACGGTCAATTGTGTCTGTAGGGATGCTCGATCAAGCTGGAGGTAACACGGGGATTCGAACCGGCAATCCCCATGTGGTAGGCAACAGAATAGACCGCAATGCTACCCGGATGCCCCTATTAATCCTCTTTTTAATGGTATCTACTGATGATTTGACTTCACTAGGCAGGGAGTCAATCTGAAATTTCAGAACTCAAGATGCCCAGGGAAATTCTGAAGCTGCCTACAGCTTGGCTTGTCATCCCCTGTGCAGGTAGCTAGGTTGCTAGGTGAGGCTGCCAAATGTTGTGATGAGGCTTTGCTGTGGCCGGCACGTGGAGCGTCCACTTTGGTCCATTTCAATGCCATAAATGCAAATTGTCTTGATAAGATTGTAGCTGAGAGACTCACACAGATGGTACGAGGCACCAACCAACTATTATGGACTTTAAAACTATGTCGAAATAAATTTTTAGAGTAACAACCACTTGGAGCAACAGAGAAGTGCTGCTACATCTTCCTGCACCTGCGCCCTGCTCGTGTTTGTCTTTGTGATGACTGTAAATTGTTTCATGTTTTGTTTCATTAAGTTTTGTGTAGTGATTTTCTAGTTTTATTTATTTTTTTCTTTGTCCGCTCCTTAAATTCTCTTTAGTTTCATCTTCTTGTGTGTAAAAAATGATTCAAACCAATTTAAACCATTGCTAACTTCATTTCATTTCATACTTTAGTTGATTAAAATAAGCCAAGCTAAACTAATCCAATCTTAACTAAACTAATCCAACCTTAACTAAACTAAACTAAACCAAACTCTTTAAAGATCCTTGTTATGTTGGCAGTGTGACAGATTGGTCTTACCTCTGTGTAGAGTCGAAGGTCTTTGTAACAGTCTGTACCAGGAATATGACCCAAAACAGCAGTGGAGGCACTAGGACAGAGGGACAGGAGGAAAATGAAAGAGGGGGGAAAAAAAGCATTTAAAAAAGGGATCTCTACACAAAGTGTAAAGAAGATAAACCAGGGTGACAGGATACAATGTAAACTAAAAATAGGAGATGAAGGGCATCCGGGTAGCGTAGCAGTCTATTCCATTGCCTACCAACACGGGGATCGCCGGTTCGAATCCCCGTGTTACCTCCAGCTTGGTCGGGCGTCCCTTCAGACACAACTGGCCATGTCTGCAGGTGGGAAGCCAGATGTTGGAGTGTGTCCTGGTCGCTGCACTAGTGCCTCCTCTGGTCAGTTGGGGCACCTGTTCGGGGGGGAACTGGGGGAATAGCGTGATCCTCCCATGCGCTATGTCCCCCTGTAGAAACTCCTCACTGTCAGGTGAAAAGAAGCGGCTGGTGACTCCACATGTATCAGAGGAGACATGTGGTAGTCTGCAGCCCCCCCCCCCCGGATTGGCAGAGGGGGTGAAGCAGTGACCAGGGCAGCTCAGAAGAGTGGGGTAATTGGCCAGATACAACTGGGGAGAAAAGGGGGAGGGGGAATCCCCAAAAAATAGGAGATGAATGAATGAATTCATCAATGAATGAATGACTGTCCAAAAACACAACAAATCCTCCCCAGTAACAGCTGCAAAATCAAAAAGTGGGATGTTTGCATAAGACCAGTATTCCCCTAAGTCATTTTGAAAGTGAGCTTTTGTCCCCAAAAGGATGAAGGACGAGGGAAAAGAGGAACAAACAAGGCCGGTGTCATCATTGTTGTGGTAGGCTAATGGTTGATAAAGTCATTTGTAACACTCATTCCCAAAGCTAGTGATTTTCCATACAGCAACAAAACAGTAAGGTAGGAATGCAAGTGCAAAATAACAGGATTATTGTGTCATCTCCATAAACACAAAATTCATCCGACCCACAGACTATACAGACTCTCACTGTGTCTCGCTGTTGCGTGCAAGAGACACCTTCTAATGTTACCCAGAGAGGTAAGTTGTGAAATGGCCGTCATTTCATCACAGGATAACACAGTTAACCTGATGTTATCTGGTATACTGACCGTTGTGTTCTGTAGACGAGAATGAGCAGAGAGAAGGCCACGGATAATGCCAGGCCCAGGTCCAGGTTGAAGAGCAGGGTGAACACCAGCGATGCTACCCACACCACCTAAAAGGACATAGGGCAGACGGCGACAGAAGAGGCCCCGGATCAGAGGCTGGCCCGTCAGTGGTTTGATGGAGGACTTGGGGGCACTTTTTTTCAGATGAACAGCTGACATGATGTCCCCACGCCTTCATGCAGTTTATCCAGTCAGATTCATGTTGCCAATGGGGTCAGGTTTGGGTTTAGGCTTAGGGTTAGTCCACGGTCAGTTTATCAAATGTTAATCTGAGAAAAACTGCTCTTTTGCACAAGTCAGGATATGCATCTATTTATGAGTGTGTGTACTTGAGTGTTTATAAATGTGTGCATTTGTGTGTATGCATGTTTTGTGTTAGCGTCTGTGTATACGTGTGTCTGTGTTTATCTTTTCTTTTATATATGTATATAAATTCTCGGCACCTGTGTGTGTAAACATATATGTACATATACTGGTATTTGTGTGTTGCTGTGTATGTGTGTGTGTGTTTGCAATTTACCAGGTCCAGCCTATCAGACTTCCAGAGAACACACACTTCTTTAACTTGAACCATCATTCCCTGCAGATTGACAACAATGATCACGGCCAGCACTGCCTGCAACACACAAGCACACAAATACATGCACATACACGCACACACACGATCAAGTAAGTAAATTAACAGATGATTTAAAAAAAGACAACTCTGTAAGCTCACCACAATGAAATGCTTCGTAAGAATGTTTTAAACGGGTTTCTAACTAATCAGACGGCTCGTCCTGAAACCAATTCACATTCCATGTTCAGCTATTACTAGAGGTTGACTGTTCATGGAGTCACATCCTGTTAGGCTCAACATGTTTAAGAAAAGCCCTAAATCATCTAGAGCCTTCACTGTTTGTATGAGATGGAGAACTTTCATGATACTACTACTACTTTCAGCTGCTCCCGTTATGGGTTGCCACAGTGGATCATCTGTTTCCATCTCTTCCTGTCCTCTGCCTCTTCCTCTGTCACACCAGCCACCTGAATATCCTCCCTCCCCACATCCATAAACCTCCTCTTTGGCCTTCCTCTTTTCCTCTTCCCTGGCAGCTCCATATTCAGCATCCTTCTCTCAATATACCCAGCATCTCTTCTCCACACATGTCCAAGCCATCTCAATCTTGCCTCTCTTACTTTGTCTGCAAACCGTCCAGCTTGAGCTGTCCCTCTAATATACTCATCCTAATCCTGTCCTTCTTTGTCACTCCTAACGAAAATCTTAGCATCTTCAACTCTGCCACCTCCGGCTCCATCTCCTGTGTTTTCGTCAGTGTCACCATCTCCAAACCATATAACATAGCTGGTCTCACAACCATCTTGTAAACCTTCCCTTTAACTCTTGCTGGTACCCTTCTGTCACAAATCACTCCTGACACTCTTGACTACCCACTTCACCCTGCCTGCACTTTCTTCTTCACCTCTCTTCTGCACTCCCTGTTATTTCGGACAGTTCACCCCAAGTATTTAAACTCATACACCTTCACAACCTCTACTCCTTGCATCCTCACCATTCCGTTGTCCTCCATCTCGTTCACGCATATGTATTCCATTTTGCTTCTGCTGACTTTCATTCCTCTTCTCTCCAGTGCATACCTCCACCTCTCCAAGCTCTCCTCAACCTGCACCCTACTCTCGCTACAGAACACAATGTCATCTGCAAACATCGTCGTCCACGGAGACTCCTGCCTGATCTCGTCTGTCAACCTGTCCATCACCATTGCAAACAAGAAAGGGCTCAGAGCCGATCCTTGATGTAATCCCACCTCCACCTTGAACCCATCCATCACTCCTACCACACACCTCACCACTGTCACACTGCCCTCATACATATCCTGCACCACTCCTACATGACTCACTGCCACTCCCAACTTCCTCATACAATAGAACTTTAGTGATAATCATTGATGTTAAATAAATTATACTTGCCTTTGGCAGCTGCTCAAAAAGATGACCAATCTTCAAGAGGATGGTTAGAATCACAAGAGCTGACACTAAACCCGCCATCTGACAGAGGACAGAAAAGAACAGCAGAGGATAGAGAAGGATGAAGAAAAAAGCAGATTAATAGAAGTGGTGTTAGATTAAAAATGAACTAAACTAGAGATGAGTAAAAGGTTTAGGGATGTGATACTGTTTGTGAAAGACAAAAAGAAAAGGGTGATTGCATAATCCAAACAGTCAATAAGAAAATCTTTCATAGTGACTACCTGGGTCTTCACCCCGATACTGTCCTGAACCATACTGCGGGAAAAAGAACAGCTGACTGCAAAGCACTGGAACACCCCTCCTACCGTGTTACACAGGCCCAGCGCCAATAGATCCTGAAGCAGGAAGAGAACACTCAGAACAATAAATAGGGTTGAGTGAAATACAACAAATGGTCCGCTGTAGTATTTCTATTAGCATACAATGGGACGGAAACAAGTACACAGGCTTGGTACATAGGCTCAAGAGTATGAGGGAAAAACTGAAATTTTATCAAGAGACATCAATCCAGGATGAAATTTGGGCATTTCTGTGCAAATATGATAGTATCAGCATTTTCTGTTGTAAATATGCTGAATTGTGCCCCTGTGGATTGAACTTTGCCAAACCGTTGGCAGTTCCAAATGCTTGAGTCCAAATCATCTCCAAATAACTTTGCCCACAGGAACGTCATACATGAAAAAGTATGTAGTAGTTTGAACAGTATGAATATTACCACCCACACCGTCCAGGGAGAGTCTGATCACAGCCAAACACTCCTGCTTTCTTGTCTCTGCTACAAGCAGAGACCACAGACCCCCTGCACCCCCCACATGATGCCTAAGCATTTCATTGCCAGCAATGCCTGCCACGCTGCATTGTTGTGCATTTGACAAATAAAACAATTTGAACTTGTATGAACAAAAAGAAAAGAATGAATAAAAAAAGAAAAGAAAAAAGTCCTATTTATTTGAGGGTAATACTACTCTAAGTGACAAAAGCATGAATCTGTATTTGCTAGCCTGGGTGCTAGTGCTTAAAGAGAGTGTTTTGAGTATGGGGCTAAAATTGATGACGAAGCTCCCATTTCTGGTTTCAAGGTTTATTATGAGAAATTTGAAAACGTTTGGAGCATAGGGGAAAACTGATTTTGGATCTCATTAGGTCAAAGCCTGGTATTAGACCATGGATCTGAAACAAATCTTTGGTCATGGACAACAATCCACTCCTGTACTTTTTATTTTAGGCTCATTATCCAGTATCTGGATATTGAGTAATGAGGTATCTAGGGATATACACTACCGTTCAAAAGTTTGGGATGACCCAAACAATTTTGTGTTTTCCATGAAAAGTCACACTTATTCACCACCATATGTTGTGAAATGAATAGAAAATAGAGTCAAGACATTGACAAGGTTAGAAATAATGATTTGTATTTGAAATAAGATTTTTTTACATCAAACTTTGCTTTCGTCAAAGAATCCTCCATTTGCAGCAATTACAGCATTGCAGACCTTTGGCATTCTAGCTGTTAATTTGTTGAGGTAATCTGGAGAAATTGCACCCCACGCTTCCAGAAGCAGCTCCCACAAGTTGGATTGGTTGGATGGGCACTTCTTTGAGCAGATTGAGTTTCTGGAGCATCACATTTGTGGGGTCAATTAAACGCTCAAAATGGCCAGAAAAAGAGAACTTTCATCTGAAACTCGACAGTCTATTCTTGTTCTTAGAAATGAAGGCTATTCCATGCGAGAAATTGCTAAGAAATTGAAGATTTCCTACACCGGTGTGTACTACTCCCTTCAGAGGACAGCACAAACAGGCTCTAACCAGAGTAGAAAAAGAAGTGGGAGGCCGCGTTGCACAACTGAGCAAGAAGATAAGTACATTAGAGTCTCTAGTTTGAGAAACAGACGCCTCACAGGTCCCCAACTGGCATCTTCATTAAATAGTACCTGTTAGGGCCTGTTTGTGCTGTCCTCTGAAGGGAGTAGTACACACCGGTGTAGGAAATCTTCAATTTCTTAGCAATTTCTCGCATGGAATAGCCTTCATTTCTAAGAACAAGAATAGACTGTCGAGTTTCAGATGAAAGTTCTCTTTTTCTGGCCATTTTGAGCGTTTAATTGACCCCACAAATGTGATGCTCCAGAAACTCAATCTGCTCAAAGAAGTGCCCATCCAACCAATCCAACTTGTGGGAGCTGCTTCTGGAAGCGTGGGGTGCAATTTCTCCAGATTACCTCAACAAATTAACAGCTAGAATGCCAAAGGTCTGCAATGCTGTAATTGCTGCAAATGGAGGATTCTTTGACGAAAGCAAAGTTTGATGTAAAAAAAATCTTATTTCAAATACAAATCATTATTTCTAACCTTGTCAATGTCTTGACTCTATTTTCTATTCATTTCACAACATATGGTGGTGAATAAGTGTGACTTTTCATGGAAAACACGAAATTGTTTGGGTGATCCCAAACTTTTGAACGGTAGTGTAAAGTCTGCAGATTTATAATTTATACCTTTAAAAAAGGCATTCACAAGTAACAGACTTGATTTCAATTTTGTGCGATAGGCATCACATATATCAGTAGGTAATTAGAAAGGAAGCCACTTTATTTTGTCATTGTAGTTTCTTACAAAGAAATGTGTTCTCTGCATTTAACCCATCCTATTTTATGGGAGCAGTGGGTAGCTGCAGCGCCCAGGGATCAACTCCAGTTCTTCTTTCCATTGCCTTGGTCAGGGACACAGACAGGAGTATTAACCCTAAGGGCACTCACATAGTCTGTAAGTACAGGGTGCATACACTGTACAGACGGACCACACCTTTTCATAGTCTTTTCACAGTCCAGTCGTACCAACGCATAGCCAAGGCCTACATTTCCCACAATCTTTGCGCGTCCTTTTCTGCCGTAAGTTACAGACTGTAAACAACATGGCACTGTCCTAGGATGAGGAAGAAGAGCTGCTCTGTTGCCAGGCTATGTTGGAAAGAAAAACCTCACAGAGGTGGTATGTTCGACCACTTAATGAAAGGAGGGATAGAGAGGGGGAGTTCAGCATGTTGGTGAGGGATATGAGAAGTATGGATGAGGAAAAACATCGTCTACATAAAAGTTGTAAAGCGAAAAAGAAGAAACTAAAGGTTTCCGGTGCCACACGAAATGCATGTTGATGTGAAACAGTTTCATGCCGAGCCATGATTTGTGCGACACTAGTACGCATACGCTAGGTACGCAGGGTCACAAAAATTGAGATTCACTCGGAAATGGGCAGGTGGACCTACGCTGAGGTCCGCTATTGTGTCATTTTAGTCTGCACGGACCCCAGCGGAGTATGGTCTATGTATGGTGTGTCAAGACTATGGATTGACTTTAACATACATATCTCTTTGATGGTAGGAGGAAACTGCAGCACCCAGAGGAAACCCACACAAACACGGGGAGAACACTCAAACTCCACACAGAAAGGACCTGTGATGGCCTGGGGTTTGAACCCAGGACCTTCTTGCTGTGAGGCACAGTGCTAACCACTGGGCCACCATGCCGTCACATATCATTTTGAAACAAAGTTCTTCGTGTATTGATTTGCTGTATGTTTATTGGGAGTAAACACTAACAAGAACCTGCTCTGTTTTGATTTGCTCTACATAGAGATTTGTTTGGGGGTTTTTTTTACCTCTCATGTCATCCCTCTCATTCCTTTGCATGGCTCTCATCCTATTTCTACATTTCACCTTACTTCATTATTCACTGTCCCTGCAGCAATTTTTCATTATAACAAACAAGACATCATAGTGAGGGCACAAACTGATTTCAATAGCAATTGTATCAGAGTCCTTTAGGCAAGGAATAATAAGGCCTATGTTACCCATGTGGCTTTGCCAAATCAACTCTCTACAAATGCTGATTTGCCAGAACTGAATGCGACTCAGGTTTTTTTTTGTCTGATGTCTATTCCGTAAAGGTTTACTAATTTCAGTCATCCCTGGTTTTCATATGCCAGACAATTTTGCACATCAGTGACATGTTTGAACAATTTTATTTTAATATAATTTATTATTATCCATCCTATCATGTGGTTCTATCTATCTAACAATGTATGCCAAAGAAATTTTAAAAAATGTACTGTTGAATTTTTATAACAACCTGTATTTCTTCTGCATCCTGAAAACCTATATTTTTGTGTTTCATGTATAATTGTGTACTTGTAAATGTTCATCAAAATTCAAACCAACGATAAACCTCTGAAGTGATGACGTCAATTTGAGTCCTTTGGAGTACAGCCAGCTCAATTTGGCTTTTCGCCTATGGCGAAATCAATGTGACTTTTGAATTTCTTTTCCCAATCATACTGTTTATAAAACATTTTGAATATCTGAAGTAGAGATAACACATAGTACAGTTATACACCAATTAGCCAAACCATTAAAACTACCTGCCTAATATTGTGTTGGTCTACCTTGTATTATCAACACAGCTCTGACCCATCGAGGCATGGACTCCACATGACCTCTGAAGGTGTCCTCTGGTATCTGGCACCAAGACGTTAGCAGCAGATCCTTTAAGTCCAGTAAGTTGTGAGGTGGGGCCTCCATGGATCGGACTTGTTTTACAGGCACATCCCACAGATGCTCAATCGGACTGAGATCTGGGGAATCCGAAGGCCAAGGCAAACACCTTGAACTCTTTGTCATGTTCCTCAAACCATTCCTGTACAATTTTTGCAGTGTGGCAGGGTGCATTATCCTGCTGAAAGAGGCCACTGCCATCAGGGAATACTGTTGCCATGAAGGGGTGTACCTGGTCTGCAATAATGTTTAGGTGGGTGGTATGTGTTTTTCCAGCACATCCCATGGATGCTCGATAAGAAATTCTAAGGCCAAGGCAAACACCTTGAACTCTTTGTCATGTTCCTAAAATGTGTGCAGTGCATTATCCCGCTGAAAGAGGCTATTGCCATCAGGGAATACTGTTGCCATGAAGGGGTGTACTTGGTCTGCAACAATGTTTAGGAAGGTGGTACATGTCAAAGTAACATCCACATGAATGCCAGGACCCAAGGTTTCCCAGCAGAACATTGTCCAGAGCATCACATTGACTCTGCCGGCTTGCCTTCTTCCCATAGTGCATCCTATTGCCATCTCTTCCCCAGGTAAATGATGAACATGCACCTGGCTGTCCATCTGATGTAAAAAAAAATGTGATTTATCAGACCAAGCCACCTTCTTCTATTGCTCCATGGTCCAGTTCTGACGCTCAGGTGCCCATTGTAGGCACTTTCGGTGGTGGAGAGTGGTGGACAGGCCATACAAGCATCAATGAGCCTTGGTTGCCATATCCCTGTCACTGGTTGTCCTTCCTTGGACCACTTTTGGTAGGTACTGATCACTATATACCAGAAACACCCCACAAGACCTGCCATTTTGGAGATGCTCTGATCCAGTTGTCTAGCCATCACAATTTGGCCCTTGTCAAAATCGCTCAGATCCTTACGCTTGCCCATTTTTCCTGCTTCCAAGTAATCAACTCCAAGAACTAACTGTTCACTTGCTGCCTAATATATCCCACCCCTTAACAGGTGCCATTATAACAAGATAACCAAAGTTATTCACTTACCTGTCAGTGCCCCCCCCCCCTTTTTCCCCGCAATTGTACCTGGCCAATCAACCTGCTCTCTATGGAATAGACTGCTACGCTACCTGGACGCCCCGTCAGTGGTTTCAATGTTTTGGCTGATTTGTGTACGTTTCACTGTTTAAAAAAATATATACTACAGCTATGATGCCGATGTAGGGTTCTTTCTTTGCTAAAGCTGTCTTTCCTTTCAAAGATGGACTTTAACAAGCCTGTAATCTGGCCAGCGTAAAAGACAATTAGCTTTTTCTACGTGCCAATACATAATGGTTTCTACTCCTTTTAATGCTGTCGTTTCAGTCAAAATGTAATCTGTAATATGCAAGTTATGAACAGAAAGAGCTAGTTCTTCAGTCACTGGAAGTTATGAGAATATTCTTTGGATACCCACACTCCTCTCTTTCCTCGATATTCGTGACTACACAGTAAGCACACAAAGTTTTGAGAAAGACCCACACACATTTAGGTTACTCTTTGCAAAGTTGTCCTTTGAATTACTTCTAGTGCACCTGCCCCACTGACGACATGTCTGACGACATGTCTTGTTTCTGACAGTGACAGATGCAAAATGGGAAGGTGATGCTGCTGCGTCTATTTTCACCTTCTTGTAATTATCTTCCTCACACTGCTGTGAAGGTATGCAAGGTGTACAATTAAATCACCCACAATTATTCATTTAACTGCTGGAGTGTCTATCATAGTCATCACACTATTGTTCTAAAGGCATGGAAATAGTCATACATGTGAAGACAGTTTCTATAGGTGGGATTTTATAGACTATTCAAGTCCTGATCAGTGGACTGGAGGAGGAGAGGAAGTGTAGTTAACACTAAATAACACACTGTCAGGCACTTTTTAGAGATAAGTCACGGAGGAACAAGATCAGAAATCTAAAATTCCCAGTTTCAATTGGCACATCTACTGGCCTTTCCAGTAGTTTAGGAGTTTACATGATCTACCTGTGTGGTTTTTCAGTCCAGACACTGGAGACTCTGCATTGCCCCACTGGTATGAATGGTGTGTGTGCGTGTGATTGACTGAGGACCCTTTGACAGTTTGCCTTTAACCTTATGCCTGCTGGAATAGACTTCAGATTTGTGCTTCCCTGAATTGAATTAAGTGGGAACAGAGAGTGAATGAATGACAAAGAAAGGAATGTACCTGACTGGGGTCTACGCAGTAATAATGTTTGTGGGCAAACACCTTGCCCATGGTGGAAAGGAAACTGAAGCCTACCAGAGCCACAGACAGAGCGGGCATGAACAGCTCCCGGGCCTGGGAGAGAGAGGGAAGGACAGGGGGGGACAGGCTGGAGAAATTGGGTTGGGGCAGGTTTGGAGAAGGAAGAAATCAGATATCACAGGTTGATAGGTTGACATCATGGATAGTCAAACTAATGCCAATTTCTATCAGGCATCTGAAGTCAGACTCGGATCAAAAGGAATGCCCAACAGAAATTGGCGTTAATTTGGTTGCTTTCAGAACAGCAATAGTTTTTTTTAATAACTCTTATAACTATAGTTATAACAGCTAGTTAGTTTGGAATTGCTGTTGTATTTGCTTGAGGTAGAGAAGTTGACATCATGACAAAGATTACTCCATAAAGTTCAATTAAAGTAGAATTTTCAAACTCGTCAAATTGTGCAGTAGGCATAAACCTTTTCAACACTTCTCCATTTTCCTCTTGGATATTTTTGATGACATTATTTTTCAGGGATATTATCTAATATCGCAAAATAAGCAAATTAAATCACCCTATTCTCATTTCAATTTTTCAAACAATTTGCTTTAAACTCTCCTCCCATGTGTCTTAAAACATGGCATTTGTTGTTAACATGGCAGTGACAAATATAAATAACAGAGTTCTACTAACCCACTGGGAATGTGTCCCACCACCTGGACTCTATGCTGGCCTGCCAGGTCAATCTGCACTGACAGAATGGTGCCCAAGACGATCTGACGACAGGACAAATGACAGAAAAGTACAAGATAGTCTTTCCATCTATCCATCTATCTATCTATCCTCTGACATTAGATATGGTGTACATCAGGGCTCAGTCCTTGGCCCTCCACTTTTCTCTCTCCATATTTCACCTCTTGGCCAAATTATACAGTTATGGAATAAACTTCCGTTGCTATGCTGAGGATACTTAGCTGTATGTGCCAATAAGGGCTGATGATCATACTCAAATGACTAATTTAGAGGCCTGCTTGGCTGCTGTGAAAAACTGGATGTCACTAAACGTTCTGCTTTTAAATTCAGATAAAACCGAGATGCGGGTCATTGGCCCTGCTAGACACAGACACCAATTTGATCAAGTAATGATAACAATCTAAACTGTGATTTCACAAAGTATAGCAGCCAAAAATCTTGCTGTTAAGTTTGATCCCCGCCTTTCCTTTGATAAGCACATTAAAGAATTCACCAAGACTGCCTTTTTTCACTTACCGTAACATAGCTATAGTTCAGTCTTTCCTGTCCATGGCTGACGCAGAGACTCTAATACATTCATTTGTTTCATCCAGACTTGATTACTGTAATGTTCAGTTTTCAGGTCTGCCACATGCTGGTACTAAAAGTCTTCAGATGGTTCAGAATGCTGCAGCTAGAATCCTAACTAAAACTAGAAAATTTGACCATATCACACCAATTCTTGCCTCCCTTCATTGGCTTCCTATCCATGTTAGATCAGACTTCAAGGTGCTTCTGCTGACTTATAAAATCCTAAATGGGCTTGCCCCATCATACCTGTCTGATCTTCTTAAATCGTACATTCCACCTCGAGCTCACCACTCTCAAAATACAGGGCTCCTGTGTGTACCCAAAGTTAAAAAGAAGTCAGCTGGTGGCAGGGCCTTTTCCTGTTGGGCCCTGTTCTTGTGAAATAGCCTGCCTGCTGCCATCAGACAATCAGAGTTTGTTGAGTCCTTTAAATCCAAACTTAAAACTCATCTTTTTGCCTTAGCCTACAATTAGTTGCCTTTAAGTTGAGTGCTTCACAACCTGTACAGTATGGCGGGTCAGTTTCTGTCTCAATGAATTTACCAACCACTGTTCTGCCGACGAGATTATAGTGTATAGATTATAGAGTATTGCAAACTGGTCTCTTCTCTCACGTCTTTTCTCTCTCTGAATGATGTCTTCTCCTTTCTCTTTTTGTGTGTGTGAATGGCGTCATGCGAGTCTCCCTTGTGTCCACGTGCGGTCTGTCCTCCTTCCAGGTCTCCATGGTGATGGTGGTCGCCACCCGGACACTGCTTGGTATCCCCCTCATCACATTTTCTTTTTATATATCGTATAAATCCATATAATTTTGTTATCCTGTTTTAACTTTATATCCTTTTCTCACTAAGATGTGTGACTATTTTTAAAAAAAAACATTTTTACATGATGATGCTGGTCGCGTGGCTTGGGTCCTGGACTGTTCCGATGGCATCTGGACACTGCTTGGCATCCTGTGCATCATATTCTTCATAATTTTTATGTCCATTATAATTTTGTTACTCTCTTTTAATGCTGTATTATGTAAATTGCGTGAACACAACATCCATTGCACGCTGTCCGTCTTGGGAGAGAGATTCCTCCTCTGTTGCTCTCCCTGAGGTTTCTTCTATTTTTTCTCCCTGTTAAGGTTGGTTTGTATTTTAGGGAGTTGTTCCTTATCCGATGAGAGGGTCTAAGGACAGGATGTTGTGTTGCTGTTAAGCCCACTGAGGCAAATTTGTAATTTGTGATATTAGGCTATACAAATAAAATTGACTTGATTTTTTTTTTTTTTTTTACATGATGATGCTGGTTGTGTTGCTCAGGTCTTGGGCTGTTCTGGTGGCATTGCGACACTGCTTGACATCCTCCTCATCATATATTTTATAATTCCATTATAATTCTGTTATCCTCTTTCAATGTTGTATTCTGTAAATTGTGTAAACACAACATCCATTGCACCTTGGGAGAGAGGTCTCTCCTCTGTTGCTCTCCCCGAGGTTTCTTCCTATTTTTTCTCCCTGTTAAAGGTTTTTTTAGGGAGTTGTTCCTCATCCAATGCGAGGGTCTAAGGACAGGATGTTGCCCCTTGAGGCAAATTTGTGATTTGTGATATTGGGTTATACAAATAAAATTAACTTGACTTAACTATCCATCTATATATACATACAGAATGGTGACAAAGAAAAGAAAACCCTGAATGCTTGACCCCTACAGTGAGGGTTCCAGGGGTTCTGTTATTCTGTGGGGGGCATTTCCTTGGCATGGTTTGGGTCCACTTGTGTGAAGGGTCACTGCAAATCAATACAAAGTTATTCTGAGTGATCACCTTTATGATGAAACATCTCTATCCTGATGGGAGTGATCTCCTCCAGGATGACAATACCTCCATCAATAGGGCACGAGGGGTCACTGAATGGTTTGATGAGTATGAAATGATGTAAAATCATATGCTATGGCCTTCACAGTGACCAGATCTCAACCCAATTGAACACCTATGGGAGATTTTGGATCGACGTGTTAGACAGCGCTCCCCACCACCACCATCAAAACACCAAATGAGGAAATATCTTTTGGAAGAATGGTGTTCTTGGTGTTTTTGTAGAGTTCAGAGACTTGTAGAATCTATGACAGGGAGCAGGAAGCTGTTCTGGAGACTTGTGGTGGACCAACACCTTACTAAGTCACTTTATGTTGTTTTTTCCTTTCATTTGTCACCCGTCTGTATGTACATGCATGCACACATGCATACACAGAGGTGAACACAAATAAACACACTAAGAAACACACAAAAACAACTCTCGCAGCTTGTGACAAAGTGGGTGAGAACACAACATTTGTCCCATCATCCATCTCAATTGTTAACAGGTGTTGGCTTTTCCTGCCACAGTGGTGCAGCCTGAACTCAGGTGCTGCTGATCAACTCCAAGGGAGGATTTAGGCAGTCGCCTTGGAGTTGTTAGGAGGTAGGACGTCAGGGTGTAGATGTGTGCATGTGCTGTTAATTTAAGTTCTATTATTATGAGTAGAGTTTTGCTCAGTTAAGTCCAGTTAACTGTTAATTTGTTTCTTCTGCTTTGTACATATTTTGTTGTTTCACATGTAGCTATACCCGGTAAATAAATCACGCAGGTTGAATAGAAACAGTTCTGAGTCTGCCTCCTACAATTCAGCCACTCAGGCTAGGCTTCTCCACACAGCCCAGATCTAGTTCAATCAAAATGTTAGTCACATAAAACAAAAAAACATCACTAAACAAAACATGATGGATAATCAGAGGACAGCGGCAGATATTTGTCAGGAATCTGCCAAGCTGGAGAGAAGACAAATGAAGACAGATTGTTATGTAATTATGAATCATCTGTAACGGTGGAATCTGTCCATTCCGGTAAATTTCATAGGGGATGTGAAAATTTTATGTGTGTTTAAATGTTGTCGTGGAGCCTAAAATTCATGTGTGCATCAATGCGTATGTGATTTGATATCCATCAGATGTTTGCCATGCATCTACGCTCCAGTGTATGTGCTGCTTATATATGTGCCTGTGTAAGAAAGTGCACAGGTTTCTATGTGTGGCTATGTGTGTTATACGATACATCGGGCCAACCATATACAAGTGTGTGTGTGTGTGTGTGTGTGTGTGTGTGTGTGAGAGACACACACCAATATAAGTTCCCAGGGTATGGCAATAGGAAGCTTGTTCTTAAAGCGCTGGTTGAGCATTTTTCCTCCGATGAGTATCGCCATGGAAACAACAGACACCAACAGAGTTCCTGGTATAGCCCCTGTCGCCCCAGACAGAACATCCTTTAGAGTCTGGGAGGAAACAAGCACACACACACATTTAGACACCAACACACAATGGTATATTCATGTTTATATTAGAGCAATATTTCCAATAATTGCTGGCATTTGAAAGAGGACAAACACTCAATAATAACAATAATAATGGAAATAGCATACAGACACTCTCCTTTTGTCAAACCCACACCACATCCAAGGACACAGTCATCTACAGAACAGTGCACCTCTGGACCCGATAGGGTATTTTGCTGAAGGACACTTGAGCAAGGCTAGCACGGATTAAGATTAAGATCTACTCACCTTCATTGAGGGCAGTAATCCACTGTGTCTTTGTGCAGGTATCCCTGTCAGCAGGGGAAACTGGAGGGCTATGACATGCAGACATGCTGCTGTAGTGTAGCCCTGGACCAAAGGATCAGACAACCATCGACACACACCACCTCCACGCACTGCATACAACAGCAGCTGTGGCGGCACACACACACACACACACACACACACACACACACACACACGTTTCCTAACCCAGTAATAGGTTATGGGTCAACAATGTAAATTTTAGAATGAGGAAACGGAACATGATAGAAAAATTAAAAGTTTTTTATTGGTAGCCAAGTACAGTGGCAACATATAGGGACGTGGACTTGCTGAGATGGATGCTCAACATAGAGAACCTAAAGGACATAAACATAATATGCATATATAAGGCATCGAGGTAGCGTAGCAGTCTATTCCATAGCCTACCAACACAGGGATCGCCGGTTCAAATCCCTGTTCTGCCTCCGGCTTAGTCGGGCGTCCCTACAGACACAATTGGCCGTGTCTGCGGGTGGGAAGCCGGATGTGGGTATGTGTCCTTGTCGCTGCACTAGCGCCTCCTCTGGTCAGTCGGGGCACCTGTTCAGGGGGGAGGGGGAACTGGGGGGAATCGCGTGATCCTCCCACGTGCTACCTCCCCCTGGTGTAACTCCTCACTGTCAGGTGAAAAGAAGCGGCTGGCAACTCCACATGTATCAGAGGAGGCATGTGGTGGTCTGCAGCCCTCCCCAGATCGGCAGAGGGGGTGGAGCAGCGACCGGAACAGCTCAGAGAGCAGGGTGATTGGCCAGGTACAATTGGGGAGAAAAAGGGGGAAGAAAAAAAAACATGCATACAGAGGAAGAAAATATGAATTAGAGAATCTAAAGATATTTTGAAAAGACTATTTACCAAACAATATCTGAGCAACATCAGTCTGAGTATGGTGTAAAAAGCTCTGAAACCTAACAGAATAGGAAAAGTCTGCTGAAAGTCTGTTACTATCTACTTGTAGTATGTTTTATAGATAAACTAGATCTATTATGTAATGTGTACATACTATTCCACAAGGATATAGGATTGTAGCACACACTTGCTCCCATGATGCCAACAGTTTTGACAGGCTACGCAAACATTTGATTTAGTTTATACATTAATGAAAGACAACAAAGAATATAGGACTATAGTTATGCACACAGACACAAAGACTCTTGCTGGCAGTCATATGGACGCACGCACGCGCACACACAAACACAAACACACACACAGCTGCATTACCCTGCAGACTTGCAGGATGAAGAGCAGAGATATTTTTTCCAAAAATGACTATCACAGCAACACACTCACTCTCCCTCACCTCACTGTATTACATCTTAGCCAGACACGTTATCATATCTTACATAATACAATGGATAAAACAACGGGTTTGAGTGTGATGGTGATGACGATTATGACTATACATTGTTGTCATGCCAATAAGCCATTTGAATTGAATTGACTATGTGTGTTTGCATACCTTAACTATTTGTGTTTGTGTGTATGAGTGGCGTATGTTTTTGGACAACTTTTTGTAAATTTGTGTGACAGTGCGTTTGTTTCTGTGAGGTAGGTAAGATAACGTCTGTCCATGTCTATGCCTATTTCTGAAAGCCCCTGTGTCAACATTTATATGTAAATGTGTGTATGCCTCTTTGTCTGTATGTTTGTGCAGTGTGAGTGATGACGATGATGATGATGGTGTGTGTCTTTCTGTATTTGCACACGTGTGTGTGTCTTTGCATTTGCTTTACTCAGTGTGTGTATGCGTGCGTGTGTGTGTGTGTGTGTGTGTGTGTGTGTGTGTGTGTGTGTGTGTGTGTGTATACCTGTATGAGACCACAGAGGAAGCTGACTTGAACAGCAATATCCACTTTAGCTGCGTCCATATCACCCTTGATCTCCGAACTATTATTGCTAAGCAACTCCATGTTGGTTGTCACAGACCCAATCATGATGGCCAGGACAGCGAAAGTACCTGTCACACACACATACACAAACACACACCCATGCGTCAGATGGACACACAAAGACACATCACATACACACAGTGCCGGAATACCTTTTTTTTTTTTGAGGGGGGGGGATTTTTCCCCCTTTTCCTTCCAATTGTACTTGGCCAATTACCCCACTCTGCTTCTGAGCCATCCCGGTCGCTGCTCCACCCCCTCTGCTGATCCGGGGAGGGCTGCAGACTACCACATACCTCCTCCAATACATGCGGAGTCGCCAGCCGCTTCTTTTCACCTGACAGTGAGGAGTTTCACCAGAGGGATGTACACTATTCCCCCCAGTTCCCCCTCCCCCCTGAACAGGCGCCCCAACTGACCAGAGGAGGCGCTAGCACAGGGACCAGGACACATACCCACATCCGGCTTCCCACCCACAGACACGGCCAATTGTGTCTGGAGGGACTCCCAACCAAGCCAGAGGTAACACCGGGATTCAAACCGACGATCCCGTGTTGGTAGGCAACGGAATGGACCGCCACGCCACCCGGACACCCTGACAGTGTAGGAATACACACACAAAAAGATATGCAGGTATTACACACTCTTACCATTTATCATCCTCAATTATCCACCTCTAAATGTCAGTTACCTAACAAAATGTGCTGTTCATCACATGGAGAGCTGAGTCACCGCAGTACTCAGAAATGGCAGCGTGTCAACAGTGTTATATCATTGTTAATTTTAAATAAAGATACTTCATCAAAAGTTGGTGCCAGTCGGCGTCCAGGTAGCGTAATTCCATTGCCTACTAACACAGGAATCGTCGATTTGAATCCCCGTGTTTCCTCTGGCTTGGTCGGGCGTCCCTACAGACAATTGGCTGTGTCTGCGGGAGGGAAGCCAGATGTGGGTATGTGTCCTGGTCGCTGCACTTGCACCTCCTCTGGTTGGTTGGGGTACTTGTCCGGGGGGAGGGGGAACTGGGAGGAATAGCGTGATCCTCCCACGTGCTACATCCCCCTGGTGAAACTCCCCACTGTCAGGTGAAAAGAAGCGGCTGGCGATTCCACGTGTATCAGAGGAGGGATGTGGTAGTCTGCAGCCCTCCCCAGATCGGCAGAGGGGATGGAGCAGCGACCGGAATGGCTCGGAAGTGGGGTAATTGGCCAAGAACAATTGGGGAGAAAAAAGGGGGAAATTCCAAAAAAACTATAACTATGTATATAGCACTTGTCAACACAGGCTTTTAAAAGTGCTTCCCAGATTAAAGAAAAACAGTCTAGTAAAACAAGTAGCAATGGTCAGTGAAGCAAACTGTCAGTTTAACTGTTATTTTTTCAGTATTCTATGTATTTAAATTACACTTTTGTTCAGAGACTTTAGACAGCAGACAGTAAAATGAACCAGTACAACATAATGTGTATGCTGTGAAGTAAAAATTACAAGAAGCTGAGAACAGGAAAAGGACAGAGATTCAAACAGTTGTAAGCTCTTGAGCTGTCTGACGTCAGGGCTTGTGTGTGACCGGCGGTCGAGGAGGCTGAAGGTTTGGAGCGACCTCGCTTCTGCAGTTGTGGCTCCTGACTGTGGAATGACCTCCCACCTTCTATCAGACGTGCTCCATCAACACACTCGTTAAACTGCTGCTCAAGGAAACATTTTTACTTCCAGAGTTTTCCACCATGATAAGACATTTCTCTGGTGGCTTGTCCACCATGAATCTTATGAAATTCTACATTGGTTTACTGCTTCTTTGCTTTAATTTTCAGTAAATTTTTTTCTGTATTTATTTATTTAGTAATGTTGTTTTGTTTTGGGTTTTTTTTAATTCTGTGCAACTTTGGCTAACAGTTTTTTATGCATTTAAAAAACTTTTTTTTTTTATTTTATAAAAAATTGACTTTGACCTCTTCCAAAAAGCTATTTCTCTCTTCAACACATCTGCGCATTACATACAACAAGAAATGTTCACAGCAAAACGTGTTGTTGTGTTGACACGAACATCAACTCAATTTTTTTCTTCCTTAACTAGAGTCAGAGTGGTGTTCAAAAATGCAATATAGAAATATAAAAGTACATTACATTTAATATCTAACATTTTTGACATGATTCATTTAAGTTACAAGGTGGTGTGAATCTAAAAGACTATAAGAGGGTAAAATGAATGAACAACACTCCTGCCTCTCAACTATTATCTATCAGCCCGGGTGCAAGGCATTTATTTATGCTCCTAATGATCCAGTGGAGGCGTCCAGTGGTCAACAGTAGGACACAGCAGCTTCAGAAGCCACATCGCGGTGCTGAATGAATGCAATCATGTGAATTTGAAGCAGGGGCACGCTTTGAAGAACATTAAACCTTCTCCAGCGAAGTAAATATTGAGAATTTTTTCTCTAGAAAATGAGTGTATTCACCAATGGAGAGGTGTCTGGAGGAGCCAAAGATGAAATAGATGAGCAGAGGATAGAGGGAGGTGTAGAGACCGAAGACTGGTGGAACTCCTACCAGCATGGCATTGGCCATACCTGCACCAAGAAAGAGAGAAGAGGAGAGTGAATGTAGGGGGAGAGGGAGGGATGTACATGGAGGGGATGTTCCTCACCCAAACTGGGGTTCTGTGCAACTGGCATCAACCCCAACTCTACACCCATCCATACATATGTAGATTTTAGCCCTTCCAAACAGAAATTGGCCCTTACCCTAACCCAAGTTTGTATTCACGCTCCACACACACGCATGCACACACACATTCAAAGGCATGTCTGTTACTCACTTTTAACTTGCACTTATGTTAAGCACATTGTATACATTCTATATTGTACTATATTTTGTATATCTTTATATAAGAAATTGATCAAATTGACTGTACAGTTGACTGATGTGTGAAAGTTGGGTTGAAGGGAAGGCTTGATGGATGGTGCTCTTTCTTTCTGATTGATGAATGTGAAGTTTTGAAAAAAATTACCATTATGGGGTTTTTGAATAGGTAATGTCTAACTGTATGTCTGTCTGTGACTCAAAGTATGTCCAGGACTTAGAGCAATGTTGTGGTACCTGTGACGAGGGCTCTATCTAAGTGACCTAAATGATAAACCTTAACAAAACAACTTCATTCTCACCTTGTGGAAGGTGCATGATGCCCACACTGATCCCAGAGACCAGGTCTCCAATGGCGTTGTCTCTGATGGAGTATCGCGGCAGCCAGGAGAGGACAGGAACACATGCCAGAAGATAGCCCTTCACCCTGGGACCAGAACACCTACACCAATGTGTGTGTGTGTGTTCACGTGCATATTTGAATGTGTGTGAGCATATGTGAGTGTATTCAATAGTGAGGAAAAGAGTATTATGCAAATATCATCAGAAAAAAGACATAACAGCAGAGATTTCATAATCTGTAAACATATTTAGCAATAGAGTTTGTGTTATGATCATTCCAATGCTGTAACAACTTTGAAGAGCCTGTAGGGGTATTTGTCTTTGAAATAAGTCAGACATATTAATATATCAATATACACCAATCCGCCAAAACATTAAAACCACTGACAGGTTTGTGAATAACACTGATTATCTCGTTACAATGGCACCTGTAAAGGGGTGGTATATATTGGGCAGTAAGTGAACTGTCAGTTTTTGAAGTTGATTTGTTGGAAGCAGGAAAAATGGGAAAGCGTAAGAATCTGAGTGACTTTGACAAGGACCAAATTATGATGGCTAGACTGGGTCAGAGCATCTCCAAAAAGACAGTTCTTGTGGGGTGTTCGCGGTATGCAGTGGTCAGTACCTACCAAAAGTGGTCCAAGAAAGGACAACCGATGAACTGGCAACAGGGTCATGGGCGCCATTGATGCGTGTGGGTAGCCAAGACTAGCCACTGGTCTAACCCCACAGAAGAGTTACTGTAGCTCAAATTGCTGGAAAAGTTAATGCTGGGTATGATAGACAGGTGTCAGGACACAGTGCATCACAGCTCAATGCATATGGGGTCTGTCCACTGCTGAAGCGCCTACATGTGAGCATCAGAACTGGACCATGGAGCAATGGCAGAATGTGGCCTGGTCTGATCAATCGTGTTTTCTTTTACATCATGTGACCAGCCAGGTACATGTGCGTTGTTTCAAGATTCAAGAACTTTATTGTTATTGTGCAAGCACAATGAAACTGCAACTGCGCCAACCTCAAGTGTTGCATACAAAGAATAATCAAGACATAAAAGAGATAAGAAATATAAAATATCAGCAATAAAAAGTAGAGTCTAAACAATATAATTATAAAATATTAGCAGCATAAAATATAAAATGCAATACAGTTAACTATAAATACAACTTACGAGATGCAAAAACATCATCACCAAAAATGCAGTGGACAGATATGAAGTGGCTTTTAAAGTGACACGTGAGTAAATGTTGCAAATATTGCACATGCCCAATGATGGCAGCCCATCAGTCTTTTTGGACTAAAGAGATGTCTGATTTCAATAGTGCCACAGCTCTTGGAAAGAAGCTGTTTTTCAGTCTCTCTGTGCATGTGCGGCTTGATCTGAAGCACAGACCTGATGGGAGGAGCTGAAACAGATGGTGTCCAGAGTCTGTAATATCTTTTATGATGCTCTTAGCCCTCCTCACACAAAAAGTTCTGTAAAGATGTTCTAGTGAAGGCAGCTCAATGCATGTACCATTTCCACAACACGTTGGAAGGCTTTTTTTTGTCAGCTTTGGTGCAGCTGTTGTACCAGGCTGTTGTGCAGTTTTTTAGGATGCTGTCTGTGGTGCATCTATAAAAGTTGACATGCAGCTTTTGGGGGAAGTTGGCTCTGCTTAGCCTCCTCAGAAAATAAAGGCATTGTTGTGCCTTGCCCACCACTGCTGAGGTGTTGTCAGCCCAGGATAGGTCCTCTGTGATGGTAACTCCCAAGAACTTGGAGCTGGGAACTCTCTCCACAGCCTCTGTGTTGACGTGGACATGACTGTCTGTGTGTGAGCTTCTTGGAGGTCCTTAAGTCCACAATAATCTCCTTGATCTTTTCGGTGTTTAAGACCAGGTTGTTGTTAATGTAATAATTCTAATATTGTGGTCGAGTCAGATCCCTACAATGACGCGGTAGGCAAACTGGTGTTGGTCTAGATCAGCTGGGACAGCGTCTTTGATGTGGGTGAGTACCGGTCATTCAAAGCATTTTGAAATGACAGGGGTGAGGGCAACTGGCCAATAGTCAATGGGACAGGTTACTACAGGTTTTTTGGTAACAGGTACGATGATGCTGGATTTGAGGCATGCGGGGACTGTGCATAAGGATAGAGAGAAGTTGAAATGTGTGTGAATTCCTCTGCTAGCTGGTCAGAACAGGCCTGGAATATATACCCTTGTACACCATCAGGCCCACTGCTTTCCACGTGTTGATGCTGCGGATGGTCTGCCGCACCTCTGGAGTATGTAGAACAAGGGTCTGTGAGTCTCCCAACAGTTTGAAACTGACTGGAGGCTGGTTATTGTCTTCGTCAAACTGAGCAAATAAGTTGTTAAGTTCCACTGCTAGTTTGGCAGTGTTGTTGGCTGGTGTATGCTGTGTGTTATTTTCTCCTTTTGTAATCTGTGAGTGCCTGAATGCCTTGCCACATCCTCTGTGGGTTGGAGTTACTGTTGAAGCCCTCCTCTATTCATAGTTTGTATTTCTGTTTTGCAGATCTGATACCTCTCAAGGTTCACTCTGGAGATGCCATAGGCTGAAGTGTCTCCTGATTTAAAAGCCGTGTCTCTTGACCTAAGCAGCCGTTTGACTTTGCTGTTCATCCATGGTTTCTTATTTGGGTGCACTCGGATCCTTTTGCCAATAGTGACATTGTTCATGCAGAAGTTAATGTATGACAATACAGATAAAGTGTACCCCTCCAGGTCTGTCTGATGGGTATATATACTGCATTCTGTTGTGTTCAAACAGTGCTGGAGATGAGAGATGGCTCCCTCAGGTCAAACTTTAACTTTATCCTGCTGGTTGGCTTAGCACTGATAGCAAGGGTTTTGTGTGCATCCTTTATGTTAGTATAGACATGATGGAAGGTGATTTTCACCTTGGCTGTGCATTTGAGATGCTGATAGAATCTGGGAAGAACATTTCTTCTTCTTTTTTTTTAGATATTTTTTTGGCATTTACCGCCTTTTTATGAGATCGTGATAGCCGAGAGAACCCAGCCACTGAGGATGCAACTCAGCCACTGAGGAAGCAACCCAGCCACTGGGGATGCACAAGCCAGTGCATTTAGTAGTACCGGTTCCAAGCCTGGATAAATGGGAAGGGTTGTGTCAGGAAGGGCAGCTGGTGTAAAACCTTTGCCATATCAAATATGCGGATCATAAATCAGATTTCCACACCAGATCGGTCGAGGCTCGGGTTACCAATGGCCGCCACTGGTACTGTTGGCCAGCAGGTTGCCGGTGGAAACTATGCTACTGTTGGGCAAAGGATAAGGAGAGGGTGAAGGCATGTGCAGAGGCAGTGGGACAGGAGGAAGGGTAACAGCGCGGAGGTGAGAGTTGGAACTTTGAACATTGGCATTATGACTGAGAGCTGGCTGAGAGAGAGGGAGCTGGCTGATATGATAGAGAGAAGAAAGGTAGGTATACTCTGTGTGCAAGAGACCAGGTAGAAGGGGAATAAGGCCAGGAGCATCGGCGGTGGGTTCAAACTCTTCTACCATGGTGTGAATGGGAGGAGAAATGGGGAGGGGGTTAATTCTGAAGGAACATTATGTCAAGTGTGTGTTGGAGGTGAAGAGAGTGTTGGACAGAGTGATGAGTATGAAGGAAATCGAAGGTGTATTGATGAATGTTATCAGCCCATACGCCCCCCGCAAGTTGGGTGTGAGATGGAAGAGAAAGAAGAATTCTGGAGTGAGTTGGATGAAGTGGTGGCGAGTGTATCTAAAGAGGAGAGAGTGGTGATTGGAGCAGACTACAATGGGTATGTTGGTGAAGGGGACAGAGGTGATGAGAAGGTGATAGGCAGGTATCGTGTCAAGGAGAGGAATGTGGAAGGAGAGATGGTGGTGGATTTTGCAAAAAGGATGGAAATGGCTGTAGTGAATACATAATTCAAGAAGAGGGAGGGACACAGGGTGACGTATACGAGTGAAGGAAAATGCACACAGGTGGACTCAGGGTCCGAAATTAACTTTTTGGCTTACCGGCCAAGGGGACTGGTAGATGGAAAAATCTACCAGTCAAGCATATTTTTTAATCAGTAGCATTTTTTGTGCCATACATACGTTTTCAGTAAATATCAATGAGAGAATAAGGTATTGTGTTGAATAAAAGCTTTTAAAAACGTGGCAAGAGCACATTTGAAGCAAAAATATTTTTATGTAAAATTAGTCAATGGTTAAAAGATTAAATTTACAAGTATTATTTCATGTTTTATTTGCAGTATTATTATGACTACTCGAGTGCTCCACATGCCCATCCCTAGTCCCAGACTACTTCTCACGCTACAGCAGCCACTCTCTTTGCTGTTGCTATGTTATTGTTCTAATGCACTTTGGTTGGTTAATTTCTGTTATTGCTGTTGCTAAGGAGAGAGAGTGAGAGATGGGGGGGATTCAGTGGTTGGACTCCACTTTTTTTGTTACTCACCATGTGGCGGGTAGACTTCTGAGATTTACTCGCCAATCAGAAAATCCACTCACATTTGGCGGGTGGCGAGTGTTAATTTCAGACCCTGGGTGGACTATATCTTAAGTAGGAGGTGTGATCTGACAGGGATTGGAGACTGCAAGGTGGTGACAGGAGAACATAGCTAAGTAGCATCATATGGTAGTCTGCAGGATGAGTTTGGAGACCAGGAAGAGGAAGAGAGTGAAGGCAGAGGCAATGATCAAATGGTGGGAATTGAAGAAGACTGTTGTGTGGAGTTCAGGGAGGAGTTAAGACAGGCACCAGGTGGCAGTGAAGAGCTGCTGAATGGCTGGACAAGTGCTGCAGAAATAGTGAGAGAGACAGCTAGGAAGGTACTTGGCATGTTATCAGGACTAAATAAAATATAAAACGTTAAAAAACGTTTCTATAACTAAAGACCATTAGAACATTACTCCCTTGGGAACAAGATACTATTTTGACGAACTTCAACCTATTAACATGCAGGTACTTTTTACTCCTGCCGCAAAAACATATGACAGGGTGCCGAGAGAGGAAGTGGGGTATTGTATGAGGAAGTCGGGAGTGGCAGAGAAGTACATAGGAGTGGTGCATGATATATACATATGAGGGCAGTGTGACAGTGGTGAGGTGTGCGGTTGGAATGACAGATGGGTTCAAGGTGGAGATGGGATTACATTAAGGATTGGCTCTAAGCTTTTTCTTGTTTAAAATAGAGATGGACAGGTTGACAGACAAGATCAGGCAGGAGTCTCCGTGGACTATGATGTTTGCGGATGACATTGTGATCATCTGTAGCAAGAGTAGGGTGCAGGCTGAGGAGAACCTGGAGAAGTGGAGGTATGCACTGGAGAGAAGAGGAATGAAAGTCAGTAGAAGCAAGACAGAATACATATGCATGAATGCGAGGGAGGACAACGGAATGGTGAGGATGCACGGAGTAGA
The DNA here is from genome assembly GCF_029633865.1 of Lampris incognitus. Classification (NCBI taxonomy): domain Eukaryota; kingdom Metazoa; phylum Chordata; class Actinopteri; order Lampriformes; family Lampridae; genus Lampris; species Lampris incognitus. The sequence continues at coordinate 34,212,870 of NC_079212.1, forward strand.
GATGACGAAGGTGTATGAGTTTAAGTACTTGGGGTCAACTGTTGACATTAACGGGGAGTGCGGAAGAGCGGGGAGGAAGAGAGTGCAGGCAGGGTGGAGAAAAGTGTCAGGAGTGATTTGGGACAGAAGGATACCAGCAAGATTAAGGGAAAGGTTTAACAAGATGATCGTAAGACCAGCTATGGGAAGATTTGCATTGGGAGTGACGAAGAAGGACAGGATTAGGAATGAGTATATTAGATGGACAGCTCAGGTTGGACAGTTTTGAGACAAAGCAAGAGAGGCAAGATTGAGATGGTTTGGACATGTGCAGAGGAGAGATGGTGGGTATATTGGGAGAAAGATGCTGAATATGGAGCTGCCAGGGAAGAGGAGAAGGGGAAGGCCAAAGAGGAGGTTCATGGATGTGGTGAGAGAAGACATGAAGGTAGGTGGCTGGCGTGACAGAGGAAGATGCAGAGGACAGGAAGAGATGGAAATGGATGATCCGCTGTGGCGACCCCTAATGGGAGCAGCTGAAAGTAGTTGTAGTATAGCTGAAGATATCGTGAGAACAGAGAGACAGGAAGTGGGGGGATGAGAATGTACTGGAGTGAGAGGATGGACAATAAAGAGAGTTAAAAATAAGTATTGCCTCTTTATTGGATGACACAACAATGGCGATGAGGTTAAAAGGAGAGAATTGCAATGACTTCAAAGCAAGACGTATGAAACGAAATTGAATAAGCGACCACGAGTCATTGGCATCGGGAATTGGGATCATGGAGGCCTCTAGTGTTTGGCTATCTCCGCCTCCCCCATTGAACCTTGAGGCATCGGATCTGTACACCAAATATAAAATGTGGAAAGAATTGTACACAATTTTTGAAATAGCCACTGGATAAAGAGAGCTACAGTATTGCATTGTATCGGTGCACCCACTCAGAGGATCTTTGCTAATCTAAAAGGCACATTTGCTCACACAGTAGCTGCCCCTGACATATTTCACGAAACGGAAAATTTTGGTTTTGGAAAGACAAGTTTAGACAGAGAGCTCAGTGCCCTGAGGAATCATCGACGCCTTTGTTAATGCTTTGAGAGAACTAGCGAAATCATGAGAATTTGGCCCACTAGAAGATGACATGCTGAGGGATCAAATGGTGGAAAGTGTGCGATGAAAAGACTGCGGGACAAATTATTGCAGGAGGAAGGACTAACTTTAGAAAGAACTCTCAAGGTCGCTAGACTTTTTGAAGCAGCACATGCTGAGTCTAAAGTGTTTTCAGAAAACAGCGGTAACAGCAAGACTAGAGACAGTCATGTTAACTTCACTAGAAATGCAAGGGCTGCTCGTGCAGACAGAACCTGAAGTAAAAGTACAAACAAATAACAAGGCAACAGCGACACCGTGTGTTTCAGGTGTGGATTAGCAACTCATAAAACAGATGAGAATGTGGAGCCAAAAGTTTGAAATGCCTATATTGCAAGAAAACTGGACATTATGCATGAGTACGCAGAAAGAAAAATAGCTCGCAAAAAGAAAAGAAACATGACAGAAAGTGTAAACCAGTAAGAGCAGTGGAAGACCCTTCAGACTCAGATGAGTTTATACATGCAATAGAGCCACAAGGTAAAGAAACAATAAGAATAAATGATCAAAAGATTAAGATGGTAATAGACACAGGAAGTGGAAGAAACCTCATAGGAGAACATCAATATAAGAAAGCGTTCTCGTACAAAGCTGAACTGAAACAGACTAAGAAGAGATTCTATCCTTATGGCCAGAAGACTCTATTAAAGTATCTAGGTTACTTTAAAGCACAACTGGCACGCCAAGACAATGTCATAAGAGAAAAGGTTTATATTATTAAAGGAAACGTGGGCAGAAAATCGTGTTTTGTATTAAAGCTACTGACTCCTGGAGGAAATGTAAATATAAATGCAATGGACCAGACAGATAGATTCAGTCAATTAGCAAAAGAACATGAGTCATTCTTTAAAGGACTAGGACAGATTACTGGTTACAGTCACAGAGTAACAGCCAATATGAAAGTGTCACTTGTAGCGCAGGGTTTGAGGAGAGTCCCTTATTCAATGATACAAGCTGTAAACCAAGAAGTAGACAAAATGCTTGAGGATGGTATCATCGAAAAGGTGAATGAAGGATCTGAGTGGATTTCTAATATTCTACTTACACCAAAGAAGTGAGAATATATGGAGATCTCCGGGAAGTAAATAAAGCTGTAATCCGAGAGAGACATCCAGTACCAATTGTGGACAGTATACTGCAAGCCGTGCACAAGGCAAAAATATTTGCGAAACTGGATGCAAAAAAAAAGGATTCTAGCAAGTGGAGTTAGCCCCAGAGTCAAGACACCTGACTACTTTCATCACACACAGAGGGTGCTACTGTTTCAGGAAGGTTCCCTTTGGACTGTCAAGTGCACCTGAGGCCTATCAGAAGGCTATGGACTTGATGCTAACAGGGATGCCAGGTGTCGTTTGCTACATGGATGATGTGATAGTACATGCTGAAAATGAGAAAGAACTGGAGGTCTAACCCTGAATAGAGACAAATGTGTTTTTGGGTTACAACAGATTGAGAAATTAGAACATGTGATTTCAGCTGAAGGAATAAAACCAGACCCCCGGAAAATAGAGGCCGTTTGTAATGCCCTGGACCTGATAATGTGCAGCAACTGCACTCCTTCTTAGGCACATGTGGATTTCTGATGAAATTCATACCCGACTATGCAAACAAATCAGAACCACTCAGGAGACTAACGGAAAGGACAAGAGTGGGAGTCGATGTCAGAGAAAGAAAAGTCGTTCAATAAAATGAAAAGAGCGCTGGTAAGTAAACCATGCCTAGCATGCTACAAGATCAGTGCACCAACTGTAGTCATAAGTGACACAACCCCAGTAGGACTTGGAGCAGTCTTTCTACAGGAACAAACTGATAAAGAGAATAAGCCAATTGCTTATGCAAGCCGCTCACTGACTCCTACCGAAAGATGCTATTTCTAGATACAGCCAGAAGCTCTAGGATGTGTATGGGCAGTCAAACATGTCAGAACATACTTATAAAGAGGCAAGTTCACACTCCAAATGGATCACAAACGGCAACACTCTTACCACCCAGAATTCAAAGACTGGGATTAAGATTACAATCATATGACTACAAAATAGAACACATTATGGGAAAGTCTAACGTAGCAGACTCACTGTCAAGACTACCCTTACCAGAAACAGAAGAAAATGGGAATATTGAACCATATGTGGACAAAGTGCTTTCCGTAATTATGCATGCTTTGCAAGCTATGACACTTGAGGACATTAAACATGAGATGACAGAGGATCAACACTAAAACAGCTGATGACAATAATGGAAACAGGAAAATGGCCAAACCCAGTTCCAGAAGAACTATTGCCATAATACAATAGATGCTCGGGTGAGTTGTCGACATATGATGGACTGATACTAAGAGGACACAGGATTGTGTTACCGAAACAGAAAGTAAAACAAGCGCTGAAAATCACACACGAGATCCACCAGGGAGTGGTCCGCACAAAACAGTATCTGAGGAGCAAATTCTATTGGCCCAATATGGACTTAGATGTTGAAAGACTGATCACAAACTGCTCCACCTGTGTGCTCAACCAGCAGCTGCATGACGATCAACCTCTTCAACTACTTGAACTGCCTCCCAGACCCTGGACTAAGTTAGGCGTTGACCTAGTAGGTCCTATAGAGAACAACTACATATTGACTCTAACTGACTATAACACTTCATACCCAGAGGCAATTGTCATAAATGACATATCTTAAGCCAGAGTCATTAAGGGGTTGATGAAAATATTTGCTCGATTTGGATATCCTCTTGAGGTTGTCACAGACAATGGCAATCAGTTTGTTGGGCAGTTATTTGAATCTTTCCTAACATGTGGAATCAAGCATACGTGCATCACCATATTATCCAAAACCAAACAGTAAAATAGAATGGTTTCACAGATACCTGAAGAAGACCTTCAGAGCTGCTGACAGTGAAGGAAAGAAATAGAGAGAGGAACTCCCAAAAATTCTCCCGAGCATATCACTTAACATCACACAAAACATCAGGAGAAACACCAGCCAAGCTCATGTTTGGACGAGACATTCGTACCAAGTTACCAAACCTGGTGGAAGAGGAAAAGATAAAGGACATTCAAAAACACCACCAAGAATACACACAAAATGAAAGACTATGCTTACAAGACCAACAGAACAAAGGAACACAACTTCAAAGTTGGAGACTTGGTGTACATAGCCATTACAGATAATGGTAACTGGATTCTAAATTCAGAGACACTCATTATGTACTCCGGAGGAACACCTCAGACTATTCCTTTGAACTCATAAACACCAAAGGTGGATCCAGGATCACAAGGAATGTTAAACATCTTCGCCACACTCCTGTGGTAATGGACCTTGATGTTATTGTGCCAGCAGAAGCACATCAGGACATCAGAGTTCCAGCAGATGCACATGAGGATGCCAGAGTTTGGACATGCAGGATGTTCTGAGCGCTCCAGCAGAGTGCCCACAGGATGCTGTATTGGTGCCAGATATTCAAAGTGTTACCAGAAGTGGCAGAATTATCAAGAAGCCAGCCCGATTCAGAGACACTTAATTAAGATACATAGGAGAAAGTGGATTTATTGAATATTGAGATTTAGACTGATCTGGAACATGTTTCAAATAAGTTGGTTTAAGTATATAGAAATTAGTTTAAAAGAAATGTTCAAATATGGCTACATTTGAGAATGGCCTTGTACGATATGGAGCTGGGCTGGTTAACAGCTCGAATGTGTGTATGTCAGGTATGTGTGATGCTGTTTCAGGTGCGTGTTCCTTAGATAAGGATGATGTCTTTCATATATCGTCTTGCTCCTTGTGCTCTGTGTCTGCTGAATTTACCGTATCATCAGACCAACCGTGCTTCTCCTTGGTGCTCCGGAGGTGCCTGCGATTGCGACGATAGACTGGTCCATCTCGAGTACGGAGGATGTAGGAGCATTCAGTGTTAGCTGGCTGTACGACAACTGCTGGTTTCCAGTGGCCCTGCTCTTGGAGTCTAACGGACTCTCATTGTGCAGTGTGGCAGTGGTCTAGCTGATCTGTCGAAGTATTTCTTTCGGTGCGGTTTTCTTTGCAGCCATTTTGCGTGTCCTTCTTTGTGGCTGATGACCTCAGGTTGCAGCTGCTTCGTGGTACTTGGTATGATTGAGTGAAGTCTGCGGCTTATTAACCGCTGCGCTGGTGACTTGAAATTTTCAACTGGCTTGTTTCTATATTCAAGGAGACTGAGATATGGGTCTCTTCTGTCTACTTTATCTTTGTCCACAAGTGCCTTTGCTGTCTGTACAGTACTTTCAGCTAGGCCATTACTCCGGGGGTAGTGTGGGCTTGACGTGATGTGTGTGAACTCACAGGACTAGGCGAATGATTAAAACTTTTGATTCATATTGGGGACCATTGTCTGAGATCACGGTCTCTGCAGCGCCATTTCTCGCAAACGCTGCTTTTAGCTTGTATCACGGCTGCTGATGTGTAGCTGTGGAGTTTGTCCAGTTCGAAGAACCTGCTGTAGTAATCGGCAGTTACAAGGTAGTTCTCACCATCCCAAGTGAACATGTCTGTCGCCACTACCTGCCATGGCCTGTCTGGGATGCGGTGAGGTATCATGGGCTCTTTGGTGTTACATGGGCGGTGTTCTAGACAGGTGGGGCAATTTCCAACGATGTCCTCAATGCACTTGAACATTCCAGGCCAAAATATGATGTCTCATGCTCTTTATTCACTCTTTTCCATGCCCATATGGCCTGCATGAATCTTTGTCAACATCTTTTCTCTGAGGCTAATAGGAATAATAATCTTCTCTCCTTTGAAGAGGATTCCCATTTATTTTGGACAGTTCATCTTGGTGGTTCCAAAACTCACTGACACTCTGAGGGCATTTTTTTCTCTCCTCAGGCCATCCTTCTTGAATGAATTTGCTTAACATTCCGAGTTGTTCATCTTTCTCTGTTTCAGCTTGGATCTCCTTCAGTCTTGCGTCGCTCACTAGCACGGTACTGTATACTGTGTGTACTTGCACATCCATGCCCTCGCTGAGGCTGGCGTCCTGAGAAGCAAGTGATTTTCTGGAGAGCATGTTGGTGACAGGGATGTCTTTACCAGGATGGTGAGCGATTGTGAAATTGCATTTTTGTAGCTGGAGAATCAATCTTTGTTGTCTTGGTGGGGCTGCAGCTAATGGTTTCTTCATGATCAAGTCCAGGGGCTTGTGGTCAGATTCTACATGGACTTGTCGGCCATCCACATAGTGATGGTGTCACAGCCTCTCGCCCTTGACATCAAAGCGATAGCCCCTGACACCTGCTGACCCCCCCCCCCCGTCACAGCCTCTCTCCCTTGACTTCAAAGCAATCAGCCTCTCGCCCTTGACATCAAAGCGATCACCCTTGACCCCCCCGCCACAGCCTCTCTCCCTTGACTTCAAAGCAATCAGCCTCTCGCCCTTGACATCAAAGCGATCGCCCCTGACACCTGCTGACACCCCCCCCCCCCGTCACTCACAGCCTCTCGCCCTTGACATCAAAGCAATCATCACCCTTAAAAAGCCTCCACTGTGGTCCAGTCTTCGCTGGAACGTCACCTTTCATGGACTTCTGCCTGCCTGCCTACCTGCCACAGAGCCAACTCCTGCTCTACCCCTGAGATCAGTTACTTCAATAAAGACTTGATTCTTCCCTTACCTGGTTGTCCCGTCTGCTTTTGGGTTCTTTCCTGACACGTGACAGATGGAAGGACTTGAATCCAAACAGGATTGCATACAACTCTTTCTCGATTTGAGCATAGTTGATCTCACCGTCTGTGAGAGACTTGGAAGTGTAGCTAATGGGCCTTCGTTCTTGCAATAGTACTGCGCCGAGCCTGTACTTTGACGCATCCACCTGTAGGTTGAGTTCTCTGTCAGGCTCGAAGTAGGCAAGGACTGGTCCCGGCTCTCTGATGATAATATCCTTCATTTTCTGAAATGCGGTGTCATGTTGTTTGTCCCACAGGAATCATTGGACTGCTTCAACAGCTGGCGCATAGGTGCGTTGATTACGGCGAGGCCTGGGGCAAACTTGGCTAAGTAATTGGCCATGCCTAGCACAGTTTCCAGTTCTGCACGGTTCTTTGGTGGCTCCATCCTCTTAATGGCAGAGATTTTGGCTGGATCTGGCTTAATTCCTTCGGCTGAGAGGCGATATCCAAAGTAGCTGACCTCAGTAGCTCCAATTATGCTCTTCTCGGGGTTGAGCCAGACTCCTTTCTCTTGTGATCGTTGGAGCATGGCATGGAGATTCCTGTCGGGTTCCTCCCAGGTTGCACCATAGATGAGGATGTTGTCTACGATGGTGACCACTCCGACTAGATCTTAGTAGGTTTCATCCATTTTCCGCTGAAATGCGTCCTGACCTGAGATTAAGGCCAAATGGTAGGCGCAAAAACCAGTATCGTTCAAATGGCGTGTTGAACATTGTGAGCTTGGAGGACTCATCTGTGAGCTTGATTGCCCAATATCCTAATTGTGCGTCCATTATACTAAAGTAGCGTGCACCTGCCAGCTTGGTTGTGATGTCCTCTAGTGTTGGCAGAGGGCAATGGGGACGCTTGATGGCCTTGTTTAGGTCTCTGGGGTCGAGGCAGATGCTGAGCTTGCCTGTGCATGGCTTTTCGACCACCACTAGCGCATTAACCCACTCTGTCGGTTCTGTTATCTTGTCGATAATCCCTGTGTTCTCCATATTTTGCAGCGCTCCCTTCAGGCGGCTGCGTAGAGCTAGGGGTATCCTTTTCGGTGGGCAAACCACTGGCGTTGCTGCTGGGTCAAGGTAGCTGTTGCACTCTCCTGGGAATAACCCTATTCCCTCGAAAACATCAGCAAACTCTTCCGTGGTAGTCTGTTTGTCAACTGGTGCGGTAATTGATAGCACTAGCTTGATAAGGTCTAAATCTAGACATGCATTTAGTCCTAGCACTGGCGGCACTTGTGTCTCTACTATGTAAAAGTCCAACATCTTTCTGCGTTCTTTGTACTTGCACGCTAACATGCATTTTCCTTTTACAACGAGTTGTTGACCTCCATACCCTGTCAGTTTATGTGTGGTGGGTTGTAACTGTCATTTGCACTCATCCCTCAGACAGTGGTATTCACTCAGGGGAATTACATTAACCTCCGCCCCAGTGTCCAACTTAAACTTGAGCTCTGCACCCTGTTTCCCTATTTTGATGTCTGCAAAGGCTTGTTCAGTTTCTGAAAAATGCCCCTTCTGTGTCACTGCATCAATAAACAGTTCATCTGCCTTTCTGACGCCTGGTTGTCACTCATTGCATGCACTTTTGATTCCCCTTTAAGTTTTCCAAACTTTGACAAAGTGGTTACATTTTCCACATTTAGTGCATTGTTTTCCTTTTGCTGGGCAGTAATCCTTTTCCCCATGTGCTTTATTTCCGCAGTAGCCACGGATTTTAATGTGTTTTCTGCCCGCGTCACTAGTTTTGAAGTCTCTCTGCCCATTCTCGTCTAAAGCGTGCTCTCGGTGCGACGTTCTTTGATGTGTGCCTGTGTACTGCATGGTTCGCATCTGTGCTTGGTCCAGCTCGTGCGATCGGGCTATGTCTATCGCTTGGTCTAATGTCAGCTCCGATCCAACGTTCAAAAGTTTTTCTCTCACTTTGACAGAATGTATTCTAAACACAATGCGGTCCCTGACCATCTCCTCCTCGTCTGCAATAAGCATAATTCTTTACAAGTAGCTTTAACGCAATTGCAAATTGTTCCAATGTCTCGCTAGTCCCTTGCACTTTTTCGTGGAACTTGTATCTAGCGAATATCGTATTTTTCTTTGGCATAACGTATTGTAGCGAATTCGGGGGGCAGCCCGGCCGGACCGTCACAGCCGGGACGCGAAGCCGTATCTCCTGCACCGCAGGTGACAACGTTAACCAGTCGACTAAAGGGTCCGAACGTGTCTACTTATTCCTGTACGTTACACTACTCGCTCCTTCGGGAAGCGCGTCCGCGCCCATCCCACTTCTGACACCAATGTAGCGAAATCGGTAGGGGGGGGGGCAGCCGGCCGGACCGTCACAGCCGGGACGCGAACCCGTATCTTCTGCACCGCAGGTGTCAGTGTTAACCAGTCAACTAAAGGGTCCGACTCGCTAGCCAAGGGCTAACGTGTCTACTTATTCGTGTACGTTACAGTATGCTTCCAAACGATCATAGTAAAAAACCTTTGCCTCATCCGAGGTGAGAGTCCATGTGTTGAGGATGTCTCTACCTTTCTCTCCAATCCACAAAAGCAGGTAACTAACTGAATTGCTCATCTCCCCCTTCGCTTTTCAGCGGGCAAGAGAAATTTAGCTCCACGTGTTGCCTGAACTTTTTCCATCCTCTGGATAAGTTAGGGGAATCCCAATCGATTTTCGGCGAGGGCACTCCAGCGACATCCATCTCTGTCCTCTATTCCGACACCATGTCTTGTTTATGTAACGGGGGCAGTCCTATGCTGTTCTATGCTGGTCAGCCTGCTGCATGCCCGTCACTCTCATCATTAGCTCTGCGTTGTGTTCTAGTTGGGTGGGGCCCCAGGTGTTGTGGGGGGCCCTCAGTCTCTCATCATCATCATCATCATCATGATCAAGGAAGGAGCGGGGACACACAGGACTCTATTTGGCCCACCTTGCCATTTATTTTGGTTTCAAACCCTTCGACAACCGTCCAGTCCTCCAGCGGGAGCGGTGTTTCTTACGGACGTGGAGGTCGAAGTTCAACCACTGCCCGGACTCCACTCGTGTGCGTTAGAAGGAGAAACCGTCCACGGGACTCCGATGTAAGAAAGGATAAACAAGTATTTTATCCCACAGCTTGCAGTATCTTCTTACAGGGATACTCAAGGTTACGTTCTCCTCAACCAGCAAAACTGTCCTACCGTAAGAAACACGCGTGGCTCGGCTCGATCACTGCTTGAGACTCCTCCCACAAAACAAAAATGGCCTCTCCCGCGTTCCCTCTTCCGTGTACCCACAAGACCTCTCTCTTAAAGCGACAGTACATGTATATGACGGTCGTTGGAAAACATACGTAAAAGTAAATAATGACATAAAATAAAATGTAGTAAACACAAATAACAGCACACAGACAGGATTTGGTGATATTTCATACTCAAACAAAATAAAATAAAAACATTAATTTTAACCTGGTTACATTCACCCCTCCTGAAATTCACCAACATGCTGACAGCAGGATAAAAAGAGAAAGAGGAAAGGAAAAGCCCATCACTGACTACTGGCACAAGTGAAAAGAAGGACCTAGTCCTCCAGTCAACTTAGGAGCTACCTCGGTTACGAGGTCCAGAAAATAATGAGGTTGATCAAGTCTCAGAATTCCCTTGGATCAATGTGACGCCTGATACGCCACACCATGCACTTGGCCCAAAACAACCCTGTCTGATAGACACCTAATAACTCACATTAAACTAGTTTGAATGACTCCAACCTCCATCAAAGTTCAAACCCTCACACTCCGTAGAAATGGCATCTGAGCCATAGATTCTATTAACCTGTTCACTGACCTCACCACCCTCCCTGTGCGTGTCCTAACCCGACCATCGCTCTCTACTTGTGTGCGTGAGACAGTGCGAGCTGCAACATCTGTATCGAGTGAGGGTGGTGCCCCTGTGTGCGAATCAGTGTGAGATATAACACCTACATCGAGTGAGTGTGATGCCTCTATGTGTGGTGCATGTGTGTTGTGTGGTGCGTGTGTGTTGGGTGGAGACTGAGCAGTGGCCCCCACAGGACTGACTACCAGACTAGACGGAATGAACTCTTCCGCTTCTGCCCACTCAGATCTAGGTGAGTCTCCAAGTGATGAGACTGCTAGCCCCACTGCATCCCCTGAGACCGTCAGGCCATCTGCACTGTCCTCCTCATCGGACCCTGCGCAGTCAAGCAACTGACTGGTTGTACTGGACTCCTCACCCTGATCTGACTCAGGAAGGGGCAAGAAGTTGACCTCCAACAAACGGTTCCTGTGCACCACTCTGGTGTGCCCCTCTGCATCCTGAATCTTGTAGACGTGGATATTGGGGTTGACACCGACAACCGTGTACACTCCGTTCTCCCATTTGTCAGCCAACTTTCTCTTCCCTCGCTCACTCTGGTTCGCAACCAAAACACGATCCCCGACAGACAGGACAGTGCCCTTGGCATGTCTGTTGTACTGTCGCGCCTGATGCTGCTGCTCAGCCGTGGAGTGCTTCTGAGCGATCTCCATTGCACTCCTTAGACAGGAAAGCAGAGACTGAGCATAAGAGTCATAGTCAACAACGTGAGGATCATGCAAAACCTGCCTGAACATAACATCCACCGGCAGTCTTGGGACACGCCCATACATCAGGAAGAAAGGTGCATAACCCGTGGTCTCGTGAACAGTGGCATTGTACGCGAGCGTGAGAGAATGGATCTGCTGAGGCCACTGTTGCTTCTGCTGAAGTGGAAGGGAACGGAGCATATTCCCCATCGTGCGATTAAACCGCTCTGTCCCGCCATTACCCATAGGATGGTAGGCCGTCGTGTGGGACTTCGCTACACCCACCAACTTGAGAAGCTCTGCAATCAGGTTGCTCTCAAAGTTTGTGCCCTGGTCAGAATGTATTCTTTCCGGAAACCCGTAAACACAGAATACATGATCCCAGAGTTTCTTGGCGACCTGCTTCGCCGTCTGATTGGTGCAGGGGAACGCGTGAGCAAGCTTAGTGAAGTGGTCAGTAACCACTAAGACATTGACTGACCGCTGCTTACTGTCCTCAGCGGACCAGAAATCCATACACACAAGCTGCATCGGTGCGGAAGTTTTAATGCTCTCCAGGGGCGCGCGAGCAGCTGGCTCTGGGGTCTTCCCAAACACACATCTCCGACAGCATCTGACATATGCTCTGATATCCCTCTCCATGTCAGGCCAGTAAAAACGCTGCCTTGCAAGAGAGAGAGTACGGTCCTGGCCCTGATGACCAGCGTGATCGTGGATGCCAGACAGTGCCTTGTCTTTCAGACTCAGAGGTAAAACATACTGAGACCTCCTCTGCTTGGACACTGGGTCCTTTGTCACCCTGTACAAGACACCATCATTGACTTCCAACTTCTCCCACTGTTTCGACAGCCAGAGGACCTTCTGGTCAGCACCATGCCTCTCACGCCTCGATGGCCGCTTCCGAACAGCGACAAAGGGCAACACCTTGGAGATGCAGGGGTCCTGCTCCTGACTCAACCTGAGCTCCTCGGTGGATAACATTGGCAGTGTATCCTGACCACCCGACAGATGCTGAACGTGCTGGACCAAACTGAGTGCTGTGAATACTGATGCATCAGGCCAGTCACATTTGGCTTGCCAAAAAGCCCTGACCTCAGCTGCATCACAAGCAAACCCAGATCGCGCACTACTCACTGTTTGGGACTGGCAACTGAGTCTGAAAACATCCTGCACAGAGTCCCCCTCAACCCCGTCGGCTCCCTGAACAAGGGCCGGGTAGGGCTCCCTAAGTAGCCTCTGACTGACGGGCTTGGAAAAAGGGTCGCGACTCAAGGCATCCGCCACCACGTTTTTCTTCCCTGGCAGGTGTTTGAGATCGAAAGTGTAAGACGCCAACTTAGACACCCAGCGGATCTCACACGCGTCAAGCTTCGGCTTCGTTAGGAGATAAGTCAGCGGATTATTATCTGTCCAAACGGTGAAGCTTTGACCCTTCAGCTAGTGGCTGAACTTTTCACAAACACTCCACTTCAGCGCCATGAACTCCAGTCTATGAGCTGGATACTTTCGCTGTGAGGCACTGAGTGACTTGCTTGCAAAACCAACAGGTCTGGCCTTGGACTCTCCTCGGGGCACTTGAGACAGCACCGCGCCGAGTCCGTCCAAAGACGCATCGACCGACAAAATGAAAGGCACCTCAAAGTCTGGATGGGCAAGCACCACACACTCCAGTAACATCGTCTTCAACAGATCAAATGCTTCCCCACATTCCACCGTCCAGTCTGCGGAGGTAAGCTTACGGAAGCTGCCATGGGGCTTCTTATCCTTAGCCGACCTCCCCCTCCTCTTTTGTCCAGCTGTAAGGGCGAACAGGGGCTTAGCCACGGAGGAGCAGTTCGGGAGGAAATGCTGGTAGTAAAATACCATACCAAGGAAAGATTTGATCCTACGAACAGAAGGCGTGCACCCATCACCTTCCATGAGATCCTGCACTGTCATGTTGGAGATGACCTCTACTTTGGAGGGATCGACAGACACACCTCCGCCATCAACCACGTGGCCCAAAAACCGCACCCGCTTCTGCAGCAGATGACACTTCTTCGGAGCCAGTTTCAAGTTGTTCTCCCTCAACCTCTGAAACACAGTGCGGAGCCTCGACAGAGCCTCAACCTCTGACGGCGCAAAGACAAGAAGATCATCAAGATAGCACAAAAGCTTCGTGAAGTTCAGATCCCCAAAGATCCCAATCATCATTCTCATGAAGGCTGCAGGGCTATTACAAAGGCCCTGTGGCATGCGATTGTATTCATGCAACCCAAGGGGAGTCGTGAAAGCAGTGTACTTCTTGTCATCTTCATGCATTGGGATGTTGAAGAAGCCAGAGGTGAGGTCCATCGTACTAAAGAGGCAGTTACCACCCAGCGCGGCAAGACAGTCCGACTGGTGTGGCAAGGGATGAGCGTCTTTCAAGGTCCGAGCATTCAGCCATCTGAAATCAGTGCAGATCCGAAGCCCGCCATCCTTCTTCCATACCATAACCAGCGGTGAAGCGTATGCGCTCGAGGACTTCCGGATAATCCCTTTCTCCTCCATATCAGTGAGAACCTGTCTCAACTTCTGATAGTGGGCTGGGGGAACCCTCCTGTAGGGCAAGCGAAAGGGGCGCTCATCCACCAGATGGATGCGATGTGTGTATCCTGTGACCTCGCCACAGTCCAGAGAGTCCCTGGAGAAGATGTCATGGTACTCGGTGAGCAACTGAGTGAGCTGGGACTTGCATGCCTCACTAACCTGACAGGAGCTGAGGTCAATGTCACTGAGTCCGAGCTCTGACAAACTCCTAGCCGGCTGGACAGGGGGACAGGCACTATCTGTGGCGTTGGACTCATGCCTCCCTGCAACTGATTGCAGTCCCTGGAAAACATTAAAGTCCTCAATCGCCAAGCATGGAAACACATCAGCCAACTTGCAGTTCCTTTTCAGTGTGATGGCTTTGTCAGATGGATTGACAACAGTCATGGGTACCCACCTATCACCCCAGAGCGGTGTGACAAGTCGACCTACGAGGACACTGCGTGGCATGGCCTTGGAGTCTGTCGGCTCCACAACAACAGTGCTTCCAGCTGACATAGGCACCTTAGCAGGAAGTCTGCCCCAGACTAAGTGCCCGTGCCTCGGTAAGAGTGTCACGGCCTGGGTGAGCTTAACAGTACCTATCTTCTCAGGAACTGCACCACCCCTCCAGCGCTCTACATTCGTGAACATGGACAAGAACTGTTCAACGTCAGGACTAGACGGATGTTCCTGTCTGGACGCGATGTCCCAGTACTCAGTACCACTCTTGAGTACATGGGCCACATGTTTAATGACGTTTGTGCCGACTATCAGATCATCATGCTGACCGGGCACTACCAGAGTGGGTATGACAAAGGAAACACCATAAAGCTGCATGTTGAGGTCATAAAAACCATCAGGCCTAGTCTCCAGACCACCGCAGCCAATCAAGACAATGTTCTCTTCAGGCTGCTGCTTCTCAGGTAAAACACCCCCAGAGCGGAGCTTCTCTACTGCATTTTCACTGATACTGCATGACATAGAGCCAGTATCCAACATGCCATTAAGCTGCACACTCTGGTTGACAAGAACAGGAGCATAGAACAAGTCACTGAAAGCCTGAATCCTCTGTGTCGCCTGAATGACCATACGCGAACCCTGAGGTGCTTTGGCACACTTGTCTTCATACAAGTGAGCCAGGTCGGAGACATCAGTGAGGGATACATCTACATTACCCACACCATCCCTCTCTAGGTGTGGGTTTAGTAGTTTAACGGACGAGACTGACGACCAGCTCTTCCACCAGGCTGAGAACGGAGCTGGTTGGGCGGCTGAGGGTGAGGACAGTCCCTCTTCCAATGACCAGGAGACAAACAGTTTATACATCGGTTCTCCCGGCTGCAGTGGGAAAATGTGGAGTGATCCGGAGACTTACAAACCCTGCACAACCTCTGTGGTGCGTCTGGCACCCGCCCTGCGGCGTTAGCTGGCGGTTGAGTCAGCGTCGGTGTCCGGACTGCAGCGCTAACTGGAACCTGAGTCTGCATTGTGACCAAACGGTCTAGCAAGCTCACCAAACTCCTCATATAGTCATCACCGCCAGAGACAGGGGCGGGAGACGGTGCGGGAGACGGTGTAGGAGACCTTGCACAAAATGGTACAGGAGATGACGCATGAGCCGGGACGGGAGATGGCACCACCGGCACGGTCGTGTTCAAGTCGGGAGCCATGTCGACTACAGGGACATGAACCTGTGAATGGAACCTACGCTCTACCGCGCCTGCTTCACGTTGTCCACCTGCAGCAACACGGGACTTCCTCTCCAGCATGTGCTCATCAAGCCTCTCCTGGATCTCGCTAGCAGACCATTTCCCTGCGGACTTGAACTTAAAGACATTGGCAAGAGACTGATCTGGACAGTGTTTGATAAACATCATGCTTACCTCGTGGCTTGGCTCTTCAATACTACGGCCCTGCCACTTCAAGCATTCGTCAGCCACCTCCACTGTTTTATTAAGCCTAATCCAATACTCCATAGCGTCCTCACCTGGCTTGGGCAGCGTACTGTAAATGTCCGCCAGGGGCATGCTCGAGTATGTGAGGTCACTAAAGTGTTGCTTCAGTACATCAAAAATAATGTGGGGGTTCGCTATGTGGTCGACAGATGTGTTGCGCAGCTTTATCCTCACCACGTCCCCTGCTTTCCCCATAAGCTTAGCTAGAATCTCATGTGACTGCTCACTAACTGAAATGGCTCGCTTCCTCAAATACAAAGTCATAAGGCTCTCCCACTCATGAACTGTAAACTTATCAGAGCTATCGCCCCTGAAAATAGGAGGCTCCCTAGCGTCTGTCTGCATTACTACTCTAACACTAGGAGCTGTCTCCAAATGCTGTTCAGCAGACCTAGCACTGTCTGTGTGTGTGTTTCTAAGCACTTGTGTTTCCTGCAGCTTAGCAGTGATTGACTCTCCTATCTTCTCTGCTAACCGAGTAATGAGCATGGCTAACTCACCCACTGGCTGCTCGCTGTTACCTAGCACAGCCCCTTCGCTGATACCTGGCCTGGCCCGTTCTACGTAGCGTGTGGAGGTGAACTGAGGAGTGCCAAATGTGGTCGGGTCTCTAGGTCCTGGTGCTCTGGTGTCTGGTTCCCCGCCCTCTAAGAGCTGCCCGAAACTCCTACCTACACCTAGCCGTAAACCCCCACCCACATCTAACTGGTACCCCCTCTCCATAGCACACTGGCGATCCAAAAGATCCTGATCAGCAATGTTACCCCCACCTACGTACGAACCACCCTCTGCCATGTTCCTACCTCTAACACTCAGATAAAATAAAAAATAAAATAAAAAAGTGAAAAGCTCAATTCATTTAAATAATTCAATCTAGAAATCACTAAGAGATTGAAACAATCACACACAATCAACAAATTCACCAATAGATTAATCACATATGCACATATCCAGTAGTTTAGATCAATAGATTATTCACACGAGTCCTTCAATCACATCAACATTAACCTTTTTTTCCTTTGTTTTTTTCGTGTGTTTTTCTTCCTTCAGTATATACAAATGTCCTGTTCACAAGCCCAGTCCATGGTAACCACAGCTATGACTGTCCAGTGTCCACACAGCTCAACTCCAGTCCACTGTAACATGAGTGTACAGTCTGTAGAAATACCTGAGGACGTCTGGGGCTTGATGACGACAGCAGCCTCCCGCGGCGAGCAACTGATGTCACTCTCAGGATCCAGGAGGGTCACGGCACCAATGTAACGGGGGCAGTCCTATGCTGTTCTATGCTGGTCAGCCTGCTGCATGCCCGTCACGCTCATCATTAGCTCTGCGTTGTGTTCTAGTTGGGTGGGGCCCCAGGTGTTGTGGGGGGGCCTCAGTCTCTCATCATCATCATCATCATCATGATCAAGGAAGGAGCGGGGACACACAGGACTCTATTTGGCCCACCTTGCCATTTATTTTGGTTTCAAACCCTTCGACAACCGTCCAGTCCTCCAGCGGGAGCGGTGTTTCTTACGGACGTGGAGGTCGAAGTTCAACCACTGCCCGGACTCCACTCGTGTGCGTTAGAAGGAGAAACCGTCCACGGGACTCCGATGTAAGAAAGGATAAACAAGTATTTTATCCCACAGCTTGCAGTATCTTCTTATTTTATCCTACAGCTTGCAGTATCTTCTTACAGGGATACTCAAGGTTACGTTCTCCTCAACCAGCAAAACTGTCCTACCGTAAGAAACACGCGTGGCTCGGCTCGATCACTGCTTGAGACTCCTCCCACAAAACAAAAATGGCCTCTCCCGCGTTCCCTCTTCCGTGTACCCACAAGACCTCTCTCTTAAAGCGACAGTACATGTATATGACGGTCGTTGGAAAACATACATAAAAGTAAATAATGACATAAAATAAAATGTAGTAAACACAAATAACAGCACACAGACAGGATTTGGTGATATTTCATACTCAAACCAAATAAAATAAAAACATTAATTTTAACCTGGTTACATTTACACACTTGTGTAAAGTAACAAAAATAGCAGGACTGCCGGAGATAAACTGATGCAACTTTATTAACCTCATGCAACGCAAGCGACAACCCTCAGCAAGGACCTCTGTACTATACAGGCTCTAGGTGTCCATATAGATACCTGATGTAAATACCAGTAGCTAATTCAATATAATTCAGTATATCATACGAATATTACAGCCCCCAGCAATGATGAAAACTCCACCAGGGTGTGTATTCTGATGTTTACTGATTGTGTCACGTATGTGCGCTAGCTTAGCATTAGCTTGTGGTGGTATGCATACTGCCAGGACAGTCAAGTGAAACGATTTACACTTAAAACTTTAGATATCGCAGGTCCGGAGAACAGCTATATCGATTGTGTTGGTGTTCGTGCACCATGCTTCGTTTAATTTATGTAAGCACAAAGTCCACCGTCTGATTTCTCACCAGTGCCAGTGTAAAATTGTAAGGCGATAGGTAGCCTACTCGTGACTCTGACTGGTAGTAAGTTGATGTCACCGTGGGTCATCGGTAAGAATGCACAGAGAGAGATGGTCTTCCTTTTGTGACTTTTAATATATCTTCACGCACTGAACAGTTGTCTCGTTGTACATAGTTTGTATAATGAGTTGTATGTATATTTGTGTTATGAGTTGTGGTTCTGGAATAACAGAAATAAACATTATTCACATTACAGTAGTTGCGCTATGAAATACACTACTACAGCAATAGAACAGAAATAATTAGATCCTTGTAAGTAAATCACCAAATTTAGTTAGGCTACAACCAATCAAATAACATTAGTCACTCCTACATATTAGTCTAACAGTAGCTAACAAATTTGTTCTCTGAACTCTAACAAAATATAAACTAATCTAGTTTAACTCTACCTAACTGCACATGTTCTTCGTGGGCAGCGCCGTTGTTATCCCCATGCAGGTCCAATAACTGTAGCTAGCATTAGTAAGTAAGTAAGTAACCTTTATTGTCACTGGACACGAGTGCCAGCGAAATGAACCATCAACCCGTCCGTAC